>NC_061118.1:20847885-20941885 GCF_002878395.1 Capsicum annuum
TATTATGAAATCTTGATATTTATTATTTTGAAAGATGAATTTACATGTGTGGAGATATAAAGCATGAATTTTGAATGATATTTATCATGATTTTGATATTTGGGTCGTGAATCCCCAATGGAAATTGTATTTTTTTGAGAAAGTGTGTGTTATAAGCACGTTGATGTTAAATATTTGAGATATTTTGAATGATTTGACCTTTTGGTCTTAATGGAGTTGTTTTGAACTCGAGTGAGAAAGAAATCCACAACGTGGTTGATTTTGATAGATGGGAACATGATGGCTCCCGATGTATATTTATATATTACTGAAATTGTTTTATTGTGGATTGTCTTTGAAATGATCTGAGCTAAGTCCGGGAGAAATATTTAGCACCGAGTGGGAGGTATAAAGCGACCTTACTTTCCTAGAACTACGTGCCCCGTAGGAGTGAGCCTGAGGCTGATTTATATAGTGATCACTAGTTTATGTGGATTTGATATCGATAGTCTTACTCCGATGGCAAGGACAGAACGGCTCCCCCCAACGTGGGTTGTACATTGGACTCCATGTAGCTCACATGGTTTATGTTAGTTATAGGATCTCCCAGTGTGTGTGTGTTTCCTTGTGTCTATGGTGAACGGTGAAGTGATTTGAAAGTAGAATTGTGAAAGTTATTCTTTTGAAAGATTTAAATGATATTTACATTATGAGAATTGATATTCTTGATGAACTGAAAGCGATTGACAAATTATATGATGACTCACATGTGTTATTATACTTATTTCATCCTCTCATGATTATGATGATTTTCTTTGGGCTATGTGAGTCTTTCATACATCCTGCATATTTCTTATAAATATTTATGATGATGATGTTTATACAACTGCATACACCCCCATATACTCGGTTCCTTTCCATGGTACTGACCCACATCTTCGGATGTGGGCTGCATTTTCTCGGAATGTAGGTTCAGGTGCTCAGTTCCAGGTTCGACAGTAATTCTTCGGGCACTCTGTTCTACATTCTCTGTTATGGTGAGTCCTCATGTTCTGAGGATGTGATGTCTGATGTTGGTTTCACGGAATTATTTACATTTGATAACTGAATATAAGTCAGTTGGGGCATGTCTCAATGGCTCGCTGGTTTTATTGATTTTCTTAGAGGCTTTTCAGACTAGTATAGATGTTGGGAGTTGACTAGTAAGTCGTATTTTATTATCTTTCTGAAATTCTTTTATTCTTGGATGATGATTACTCTGTTGATATTTGAGGGTTATTTATGAAAACCCCGTTGATTTGTGTTAAACTAAATAAAAATGGCTCAAAGGGTTAACTTGGAGCTACTCGTAGCCTCAAGCACCGTGTGACGTTCCGGGACCCATTTTCCGAGGCATTACGCTCGCCCCATAGAAAACACACACACTGCAACTTCATCATAGCTCTCTCTCTTCACTCATCTATATACACCATACATACAAGAAAAAGAAAAAAGAAAAGGCACCACCATTACACCCATATACACCAAAAAACAATATATATATATATATACATACATACACACACATCTGGATAGCAAACAAAAGGAAAAAAAATAATCAGAAAAGAAAAAAGCACACAGGTCAGTGTATGAGGTTTTCGTTTGTGGTTTCGATTTTGTGGCTCTTGAAAGTTAGTTATTTGTTAACTTGGAAATTGTTTAGTTTTTGTTGAAAATTAATTTTCGCAAAAGGTAATCTGTAATCTTTCTTTGTATAGTTTATTTTCATGACTACTAGAACTTGATTCCAATATTTATCTCAAAGTTTGCTCAAATTTCATATAGGTATGACTTGGTTATCATTCTTGGTCGTGAAGTTTGATAAGTGATGATCAATAACGTGTGGTAAGACTAGTAAGCATTGTTATCAATATGCCATACATATTAATAAAATAAGATAGTTTAAACCAGTTTTAAAACAAATAAAAGAAAATAGGATATAAGCACTTCAGAATAATAAGCATAGCTATCCAAGAAATAATTTAGGTCAAATAAAAGTCAATAAAGTGATCACACTAGAATAATGGTACTCGAGGGGTGCCTCACAACTTTTTCTCGGTCAACAAAATTTCTTATCTGGATTTTTAGTTTATAGAAAAAGAACAAAAAGTCATCTTATTTTGATTGGGGATTCAAAAAGGTGATTTGAAATACCAAAACTTGATTTCAAGTTGTGATACTGTAAAATAAATAATACCTTTTAAAAATATCACTTTAATTGGAAAAGGCCACCTTTTTCTAAAACTACCTTTCTTAGTGGGGTATGTAAAAATAGGGGTGTGACAAATGGTGACTCTTTGGGGGATGATCAAAATTTGAGCCTTGGATATTAATTAATTTTTGACTTTCTTTAATTCTTGGATATATGTATTGTGTTTGTCAACCTAATGTGCTCTTTGGTTGTTTATTTACTTCTTTGATAATTTACGACTGTATTTATAAATGTTCTCTCTCATGCAACCTTTTGTGTCACTTAATACATCTACCTATATTTATTATGTGAATGGATACGCTCCAGAAAACCTTCTATTTGAGACGAATTAATGTACGATTGCGTGCATAGTTTAAGAAATATTAGTCACACATATTATGTTGGTTGGATCACCTGTATAATTGGAAAATCTCTGCTACCGGTATACTGACCTTTCCCGGTCCAAGTTATCCACATGGATTAGCTAGCCTAGACACCTCTCCCTATAGGATGTTAAACCCACCAAAACAAAACCACAACCAATGATTTCCCTATGTAGGTTACGTTTTATTTCTATCATATACATTTTATTTGACGTAGTGAATTTTGGTACAGTATAGTCTTTCGAGGAAATTTATTCTCTTTTGGGACTATTACATATATGCTATGTGATAATTGTCACATTACCTGAAGAGTTATACTGAAAGTTGATCGGTGATAACGCTCGACTCTTAAATAGGTGTTTTAGATATTGTCAATATATTTTACCCAATAAGGACTTGAATTCGAATCGACAGAGTACAATGTGAGTGGTGATCGTTCGAAATAAAAGTAACTCGCAAAAATTCAAACCTAATATACAAGTATTTTAAGGCTTTTCAATAATAAAAGTGGAATACGGATAAAATCAATTTAAAATATAAATAAGTGATGCTTTCATAAAGACGGAAAAAAAGGAATATTACACGAGAATAAGTTCTATCAATGATACATAATATTCGATTAACTACTCACAATTTAAATATAGATCTAGTAATTTAGCTTTGAATTCAAAATCACTCACTAACATCTTTCGACCATTGAAGGTTTAGTCCTCACTTGTTCTTTAAAAGTAAGCTTAAAAGCATGAATCACAAAATCAAATTTAGGCTATTCTAAGATTTGACTATATCTAGCAACAAATTTCATGTTATAGGTCATACATCCTAAATCTCGTCAAACTAATATTTCCCAATTTCAATTAGCTCTTTCAAGTATTAATCGAGCTAGATGGGCAATACCCACTCCAATCTCCTTTTTCAATCTCAACTATCGTAGGAATGGGAAAACATGAGATTAATTTGGACAAACAAAATTTATTTTAGAATAAAGAGTAATCAATCAATATGAAAGAGTGAGATAGAATCAGAACTCAAATTCAATACGCAAGCATTACATTATCTCTAACTACAAACACTCAAATATCAAAATTCAACTACACTTAAATATTCTAAACAAAGTAAGAAAAAAGAAGAAAAGTTTGAGAAATTAACAATACAAAGCTTACAATCTTCAATTTCAAGGGTGTTAGACGCCTTAGAATGGCTTGGTATCAAGCATTTGATGATTTGGGGTCCAAACATATGAAATTCCGTACATGCCCCAGAAATTTACCTTATGACTATTAAAGCAAACCAATAGGCTGCTAAAGCGATCTTATTGACTTTGACTAACTACTAAAACGGTCGAATAGGACGCTAAAGTAGACCTTGACTTTGATTGAGAAGACTGATAAAATGGTCATTATGGTGCTAAAGTACCCCTTGACCAACTTTGACTGACCGTTAAAGTATTAGATTGACGCTAAAGCGCCCGTCAGTGAAATACTGACTCGCCACTAAACCGCATCTCAAGCCACTTTAGTGATACCTGATGGAATGTTCTGAGATTTTCTTCCGACTCTTTTATTTCTACTCTTTTTCCTTCTTTCAATTCATTTTCATCTTATTTATGACTTTTTCAATTAAAACTCCTTACAAATCCAAAATACTTGAAATAAACACATTTCAAAGGAAAACTAGCCTCATATTATCAATGAACAACACGAAATCATAATAAATGACATACAAATGAGTGGCAAGATCGCCGCTCATCAACACCCCCAACTTAAATACTTTGTTTGTCCTCAAGGAAACATAAAATAAAACTCAATGACGCTGTTACTTTAAGCTAAAAACCATATCATTATTTTCACTTTACATGGGACTATGACTTTGTTTCGTACTAACAAGTAGTCGACATGCATGTGAGTCTTACTCAAGTAACTTCCTAAAAATTAAACATAATTCTAAGAACACAATGGAAATACAAGAATGATCAAGTAACAACAACCAATTTTCAAGAAGTGAGTCATAATCAATAGTCAATTAACCATGTTCCTTTGACTCATTTTCAGAATTTGTCAACTTTACCAATCTATCCTAGTTTATAAGCCCTCATAAGAAAGAAAATCATAAAACACATAATATTTACAATATTTATACAAGGTAAAATTGCACAAACACTCACACAATTAACAAGGAATTTCTAATGTGAACAAGTATCATACCATAAGCTTGCCCTATTTTTAATCTGCCAACTCAAAAGCACTGGTTGGAGATCTCAAAGGAAGTTTTCTAGCTTTTAATGTAGGCTTGGGAAAGGGTGGGAAGATCATTTAGGATATAAGTGACTACACCCTTCTTGAACTCTAAGAATTACAATACAACTCAAAGTTTGATCATTTATCACTTCATTTTCATATCACACAAGTGCCTATCTTTTCTATTTTTTTAATTCAAGTTCATCTACCTTATTGAAAACTTCTTGTTTGTCGCTTATTTTGTTCAAACCTTTGTTTATTCATAAGGCACTCACTTATAAAATCAAGGTATATGATCATCTCTTCCGATTTCCAACATACCCCTAACATAGGCTTTTAGCCTCAAGTTGGAAATTTTAAGTTCAAGGAGGGTAGGGTTCAAGAGAGGGAAATGATTTAAAAAGGTTCAAGGCTTATAATGATTTTTCCAAAGAAAGGATATTAGGTTCAAATAGGATAACTAGTGACAACATTCATGCACACATAGGCTTTTAAGTCTAAAATAGTTTTCAAAAGTCATAAAGAAGGCCTAAGATCATTTCACTAACCAACACAATCAAGACTAGCATTGAAAGACCAAAAGGGAAAATTTTGATGACAAAACTATGCACAAGAATTATTCAATGAAAACTCACCATACCTGGTATGCGAACTACTCTAGACAGATTAGTTTTAAATCCTAAACAAGAGCAAAGTAATAACTTTTCACATTGTTACCACCTAAAGAATAAAGAGTCACAAAAAGAGTTAAAAGTATTATCACAATATCATTCACTTCTATACACTTGTTTTTCATAAATATTTTAGACGGAGGGGTTTGCTCAATTCACATTTCACAATGCAAGACTAACTATTATTAGCACCAAATTAGCCACTATCCCACATTTTGAATCCAACAACAGAAATAATTCTGTGGCTACTCAGGCTTTACCATTATCTCAATCAGGACCCCAATTCACAATGCTATGGTTATCAAACTTTTCCTATACAAATGACACCAACACCTAAACATAATGATTTTTCCTTAAGAATGTCGTCACCCAATCAATCAAACAAAGGAATCACCCAAACAACTATAAAAAAAATACAAAAATCTTACAAAATAAAGAAACTAATAGAAATGGAAATAAAAGAAATGGTCAATCCAACAAAATCTACAATATAAATGCTATGCACAATATCAAAATCCATTAATACCAAGCCCAATGAGGCACACCATAATATCCATAAAATAAATAAAAGCATAGCCTAAAAGTTCGATAAGGTCACATAAATATCCAAATCAAAATTTAAAGACAAATGTATCAACTAACACACTATAGCATAAATATCAAAACAACCACCCCCAACTAAAAAGATTACAATTTTCTTACTACATAACATCAAAGCACAAAATGAAGGGGCACTGAGAATATGCATCACAGACTCTCACCACTATCAGTCTCCTTATAATTTGCACCCTCAGCATCAGTATTAGCATCAGCATCATCAGACCACTATGCGAGAATGTTGTCTTCATCTTGTGGCCTTGAAGAAGAAACTTAATCCTTAGGCTTTAAGATCTTTTATAACCCCTCACACCTTCCATATTTGGCTGAAAACTTATCTCTCTTCTTCATCTTGGTAAGTAACTCACTCATATCTTCATGTGACTCATCCAATTCATAGTTTGCCTTCTTTAACCTCGTGAGATGGGCTCTCTACTTCTTATGATCATCTAAGAACTAGTCAAAATATGTCATTAGGACATACTTAGTGGGCTCTTCATAAGTCTATCATGGTCTTGTGGGAAGTATAGATACTAAATCTTGAACTAACATCACTTTAGCCATCAATATCTCAAATAGCCCCACAGACAATGGCCTACACGAATCAATCTCCGCATGAGGTGACTTACCAGAATTAATCATTCTTTTCTTTTTTCTATGACAGTCCCTTTACTTTGATTCTTTAATAGAAATATTGGCATTATTGGTTCAACCCAATTGTCTCCTGAGAACTCTTTTTCTTCATCCTGTCTACATAACTTAGTGATCAATAAAGGAAAAATGAGGGTTGAGTTGTTCTATACCTTAAATTCCATTAGCTTCAAGATTAAGAAGTGTCCACCTAAATTTGACCCTTCAAGCAAAGGACACCTTTTTTTAATTTTAGGATAACAAAATTCGATACATAAGGACTTTTTCCCTTATCTAAAAAATTCTCTGTTTGCTCGATTATTTCAATTTTCACATCTTTAAATCACAATGTAAAAAAAATGGTTAGAATAAGGTTGCCTTTTTATTTATGAATTTGCATCTTTCATGACATTCTCAACCTACAATGAAGAAGAATCTTGATAGAGGATTTTCTTGACTTTTTCTTACAACTCTAGTATCACTTCTTCAATTTCAGCATCGTTCAATATTTTTGGCTTGGTTGGTTGAAAAATCATCAAGAATTCTTCAAAATCTATTTCTCCTACATCTTTATTGGAAACCATCACATCACAACTTTCATCATCATTTGGCATGGAATATCACATGTCTTAATTTTTGTATTCAATTTCATTTCTAATTTTTGGATAATCATTTCAAATTGAACCCACAGTAATAATGCTCAACATGCAATTCAAAAGATTTATTTACTATTAGTAATGTTCTATCAAGTTGATCATCATTGACATCAAGTAATTGAACCTGATTCAATTGCCACTATTTGATCATAATTTCTTCTATGTCATATGTTTCTTTATTTTGATACTCAATTATTATAATACCCCAAGGTTTTGGACCCTATAAATTTCTAGGTTTAGTCATCACTGTTAAGGGTATGGCTCAGGTAATGAGTTTGAAGACTCCTCACGAGTCATATAGTATCAATTATGGTCTAACCAGTGAGGTAGTCCATTATTTCTACAGAAGTTACGACCAGGACCTTACGAGCCGTAAGGACTTGTCATGATCCGTAGGATGTAACTCGTGACTTTTCCAATCAAGGTGCCTAAATTTTCTAACCAGACTACAAGTCATGGTGATGAACACAAACTTTTTGCATAATTTCATTGAGGGCATTATGGCCTTTTTCTTACATCTCATTACTTTCCATGACTTAAAATCTTTCCCTTAGTCCTATTTCCACTAATTAACATAACACAAATACTCTCTTCTTTCTCAAATTTTCCAAGCAAGAACAATTAGGGTTTTCAAGGGAATTGGTTATCTAGGCTTTAAGTTGGGGTTTTCTCTCTGAATTTTTTGGTGTCTTTATGCATGAATCTATTCTCTAAATTGGTTTTATATAAAAGTATGTGTTTATCATGGTTTATGTATTGTTTTTTGCATATGGGTTGAAGGTTTTGTATGATTACTACTTTGTTGGTTTCCTTATGGATTTGGAAATGTTACTCAGTCTTTATCTCTAAGTCTTTGAATTAAAATTATGCATGGGTATGGTGGATTGGAAGGGGGTCAAGGCATTCCCCTAAAATTATGGTTTTTAGTTTGTAATTGGTATTAATCTCAACCCACTTGCATAATTAGTTTTAAAATATGGGCTATTACATGGTTTTCCTTACTTTACTAAACTATTGCATTACATTAATAGCTAAACAGATAAAAATTATTTTGGAAAGTCCCTTGGTGGCCATGGTATGGTTTTTTAAAATTGGAACTTGGGGGTTTTGAATTCCCCTAAGTTGATGAATGATTGGATTGGCATAATACTATAAGCTTGCAAGCATAATTAATTAGTATGACGATACATACGGTAATGCCTAAATAGTTAAAGGAATGGGCTGTGTGCAAATATTTTAATTGATCTTAAAGGGGGTTGTGTAGCTCATCGTGTAAGGTGGAGGTCCCGGAGGGACCAATATTTGAAACCATGTTTGCCGACATGGGATCTTTATGACCGTTTGCATAGTTCACACTTTATATATATATTGAAATGGCTGGGGTTGTGGATTTCCTATCCCTTCCACGAATTTTCCTAGTTTATGCATCTAACACGCACTGGGACCCTTTTAGTAGGGAAAGCTGAACCCATATAGCTGTGGGTGGCCTTAGGATGGTTAGAGCTACACAGCGTAGGTTAATGGTTTTAAATCTCATGCTCAAACCTTGTACCCTATCTCGGCATCTCATATATATGAATATGAATGTATATGAACATTACATTGAGATTGGATTTATTTTGAAAAATGACATTATTTTATCTATCATTGAGTTACATGCTAGTGCTCACCCCACTAACTATCCCTGGACTCTACATAATTTCATGATGTAGGGTCCTAGGAGTTTTCTATTATCTTTTACAGTGGTAGATGATCTAGTTCATCGGTTGGTCTACTTGAAGTGGTGAGCCTCTAGGTTCCAAAAGTCTTGTTACCTCACGATTTCATTGTGTTCATAAAACTATTACTTTTAGATTCCTTTTTGCTATGGTCGGGGGCATATCCCGACTTAGTTTGGTATTTGGTTTTGTAAAGGATTGTGCGGACAATGATGTGGGAATGATTGTTGTTAACTCTTAGAGCTTACTTTTGGATTACATTAACTATTTTATCCTTATGTTTCAGGTTTTCTTCTGTTGTTTATCTATATTGTGTTTGGTTGCGAGATTCGTCTTATGCTTTATATATTGAATTCCACGGTAAATTCAAGATTTTAATAAAAGCTTATATTACTTTTAAATTATATGTTAAATTTAGAATTCATTAAATTTTTATTGGCAAAAATCTCTCTATCTTCACAGGGTATGGTTAAGATTACATATCTTTTTCAGAGCTCACTTGTGCGATTATACTAAGGGATTGTTTGGTATGGAGATGGTACAAACAACGTTACCTTATGAATTGAGATATTCCATGTAATTATTCCACTATATATATGAGAAAACTTATCTCATCGTTGTAGTAAAAATAATTGGATAAATAATTTGGGACTAACTAATATTCCTAACCAAATTACAAGATAAAACAATCTTACATTTTATACCTTATCACTCGTACAAAATAACCACTAACCATATTAATACTCATATAAAGCATGAGATGAATCTCACAACAATGGAAGAACACAAATGAAATTTTCAAATAAATAATCAACCAAATAATTAAGAATAATGGATTCCAAGAATAAAAGTTGAATCTTGAAGTCAATATATGTTTGTCAAAGTATAGAGTGTTTAAAAACTAGGCAATGTGCAAAAAATAATACAAAAATATCACAAAGGGTATTTATAGAGTACAAGAAACCCTAAAAATCCTAACCAAAACAAACAGAAAAAAATGGGTTGTTGGCTACTTAAGGACCTACTTACAGGCTGTGACTGGCGCCCACACCCCGTAGGTGGTGTTGTAGGTAGTAGAAAATCATAAAGTTCTTCAGGAAACTACAGGATGTAACCTGCAATGGCATTTACGGCGGTGCAAGATCCAATCACGCCCCGTAAGTGCCCCATCGTGGGTGTCATAAAATAATCTGCAACTATCCAGTTCTTTGATCTTGTATTCTCTGAGAACTACGAAGCTACTTACACCATGTGGCTACCATTTACGGGTCCTAAGTGGTCCCAAAAGTGGTCTTCCTGCACTTTTTCCTCATATTTTCTTTTATTCAGCTCCAGAGACCTATTTTCCTACAACATAAACTAAGAAACACATCATATACAATAAAACATACCTACGTACTTACATATTTTCCTGTTTTAAGCATCGAAAGGTCCATGAAACCATGGCACATTAATGCCCTCAACTTTGAATGTTTGTATGTCCTAAGGCAACAAAACATATCCAAAACAACAAGACAATGCTTAACCAAGAGGAAACACAGGTACCTACGACAGTCAACTAAATTTCAACTTTAAAATCATTATCCCCCTCCTATTTTGAACTTTTTAAAACCAACTGTGTGAATCTATGTTACGCAAGAATACATTAAAAAGGAATCAAGCTGTGGCATTACATTAGCGACAAATAATCAAATATGTGTACAAATTATACTGCCCAAATAGATAAACAGTTAGCAACACAACCCATGTACCCTCACAATAAAGAAGTCCCACTCACACTATATGATTATTCATGTCAATATGGGGATGATAACGAGACTCTCGAACTCTCAAAATAAGTTCCAATCAATGTGCATATAACACCATAGGCTTGCCCTTGTTTTCTTCACCTTAGTTTTTTAGACAGTTGGACTAGGATCACTCTAGGACTTTATTTATTTTGTAAAATAGAGTTGGGGCTTGTATGGTACATTTAGGACTTTAGTTTCTAACCCTTCTTGGCACTACAATTATATTTTAAGGCCTATTTCTCAACCAACTTTTTCTTTACTCCTTCCTTTTTATTTTTATTGCTTGTTTATATTGGGTGCGATTTCTTTTTATCCTTTCATTTTATGTTTCTCTCATTGTTTCTTTTTGTATTACCACACCCAACCCTACTTTCTTTTCCTCTTATTCAAACCATTATTTATACTCAATTCTAATTGTGCACCCCTATAAGAGCCACCCTCAACTTAGGCAATTTTCTTGAGTTAAGATGTAGAATGTCCAAGAAAGGACTAGGGCCAAAACAAATTCATTGTAACTAGTTGGGAAGGTCAAAGGTGAAACAAAAAAATGGTCTAAGTAGGCACAAAATTAGGATCAAGGGATGTTTATTTTCATTTGGAAGGTCATTTAGGCTAAGAGTGGACTAAAGCAATAATGAATTATAATCTTTTCCTAACTGACTATCTTACAACCTAGGCAAGACTAATCGGGTAAGTTCTGGATTAAATGCCCAAAAAGAACAAGGTAAGCAGACTTACACACACTTGGCATAGGGTTATGTTATAAACTACTACCTATTCGGTTTATGCAAATTCTAAGCTATGATTATTATGTCCCTAATCCAAATGCCATTACAAGATTCACAATGGTAAAAAAGATAAACACACCACACAGTTCAAAACAAACTTTTTAGAGGGGTATCCTTTCTTGTCAAACATTTAAACACAACATTAAAATATCTCAACTACCTTTAGGTCACTTATTTTTCTCTTTGATAAATATAAACAACACAAAACAAAAATAGATACGCCCTAAACATGCCGACTCTACAAAGAACAAACTCTAAGGAAAAGAGATACAATGGTAGAAACCCCAAAAGAACATCTAGACCTATATGTAGCTCTACCCCTATCAAATAAACATGCATTGTCCCTAATTTATTAGTCCTCTTCAAAGAAAGAGAGTTGAGAACATACCTATGGCAGCTTTGGTACGTAGACCTGACATCAATCACACTAAACATAAATTATCAAAAATGCAAAAAATAATAAAATATCTTAGTTTGCCTCCCGGTAGTGCCTGATTTACCATCACAGAACAATGTGGTTACCTTGATTACTTAGACTTCATCAAGGTATCCAAAGTGTTGGCCTCCAGGGTCATCAACTTAAATTATTAGCAAAACCACCCTCATGTTATTCGGCTGCTTCATGGTTCTACGAGCATTAAATGTGACCTCTTTATCATTAAGCCAGAAATTAAGCTCACTTTTTTATATATCCACTAATTCTCTACCATGGAAAAATATGGTCTCCTCAAAATTATGAGCATCTTAAAATCGACTTCACAATATAAGAAAATAAAGTCGACTGGAAAGATGAAGTTATTTACTTTTACTAAAACATCAAATGATATGCCTACGGGATTTTTTATTGTATGATCTTCCTTTAATAACCACATCATCGTAGTTTTGGGAGGTCTCAAGCTTAAATATTTGAACATTGCTAGCAGCATCAATTTGATGTTAGCCCTCAAGTCATACAAAGCTCTGTCAAATCTAGACATCCCAATAATGCAAGGTATTATGAAAGTTCTGGGATAAATTTTCTTTTGCATCAGAGACCAAAATGTAATTGCACTATATTGATGCAACCCCTCAACATCCTCATAAATGATAGCTCTATTTTTTGTTACCAAATCCTACATATATTTTACGTACCCAGGCATCTGCTCAAGAGCTTCAAGAAGGGGGATATTCAAACTCAACTCTTTTAGCATTGCAATAAAATTTTTATACTTCCCTTCTTCTTTATTTTTCTTTAACCTTTGAGGAAAAATGGGGAAGGTCGTGGAATGGTTCTCACTATGGGATTAACTTCCTTCCTTTTACCTTTATCCTTTGTAACATGATTATCCACACCCATCCAATATCAGTAACATCATTCCAAACATCATCAATTATAGGCATAGGGAGATAAATAATAGCCTTACCACTCCAAGTGAGGATGGCCAAATCGTGACTGTCATTGTTTGAATTCTGGACAATAATACTCAAAAGAGAAACCGATTAACAATGATTTAAGGTTCTTGATATTTGTATAAATTACTGCTCAAGTTGCTTGACAGTAATAGCATGCAATTCCACTTTCTGGCTCAAACCTGAAATATCTGCCTTAATCTCTTTAAGGAAACTTTCTTAATTTTATGACCCATTTACCGGTTAAGTGAGAAATGCCTCAAATCTTGACTCAGTATCACGATTCCCCAATGTAACATATCCATCACCCTTTTCCTTATAATGATCCTTATGCCTCCAGTCACCATTTATTTCTACTCTTATCCCTATATTTGTCCCTATAAAAGTTCTAACCTTGGCTCTCTTTCCTCTAGTTTCAAGTGTCCTGAGAAAACCCTTGGCCTCTAGCTCAAAAATCTACCAACCCTCTATCTAGATACTTTGCATCTTCTTTAATATCAAAATCATACAACTTAGGTGCTTTATTCTATAAGCACACATCACTCACCTTCTTAGATTTCATAGTGGTAAATTACAAAGTCAAAAGCCCAATATCTGTCCTCAGCTATACAACTTCTTTAGCCATTGTATCTTTTATAAGGGGAATGAATCATTTTTTCAAGTTTTAATTTTGTTTTAAGGCCCCATCAATGAAAGAACAAATTGAAAAATAGTAAATTTGATGAATATTCATTTTATACAATCGCATCTTTATGACACTTCTTTGTCTTCTAAGCCAAAAATAGTTTTGTTCTAAACTCCTTTCTTTTTCAATTTAGCTTTTATTTTTTGTTTGGGTTTGTAACTCTGTGACTACTGAAGTGGAAGAGCTATTTGATAAGACTTTATCAGATGATTGTAGAAGAAGGAACTAGATAAATTAGAGAGAAAAAAGAACAAATGATAAAAATGATAAATAAAGGAAATTTGGTTTGATTGGGTTAGTAATCCAAGTTTGGGGCGTTATGGATAAAATAACTTCCTATATTATACTATTCAATTCTTGATGACGAATTGAATTCTATGCTCCCTAGAAGCACCAATAACATATGTACCGGCACCTTTTTCTGCCTTTTGAGTATGCGACCCTCGATTGGTAAGAGAGATCTGATCTAAGGTAGTGTCTACCATAGCCTTGGAACTGGTATTCAGGGCACAATAGAAAATTTGCAGCAAATTTCTCCCTAATATTCTATGATTAGGCACCATTATCAACTTATTCTTAAATTAAAACCATGCCTTATACATTGGTTTAGAAGGCAATTTCCTAAAATTATAGATCTTATCTTTCAATTGTAGCATTTTGGCAGGAAGGAAGGAACAGTCTAAGAGCTACCTTCACAACTTATTCTAAGTAGTAAGGGACCCACAAGGTAGTTTCACTGACTATAATGTCACTTTACCAGTTAGAGAGAATGGGAACAGCCTGAGTCTCAAAGCTTCATAACTCACCCAAGAATATTTTATGAAGTGTGAATTACAACAAAAGTTATGATGTGCATGTTTGTGCCATTGGTTGGCAAACCCGCAAACACACCCTTCAGATTTAGCAATTGAATTATAGCACTTTTGATTTCAAACTTTATCCCCTGGGAAACATGGGAGGGTTGATATCTCCTATCTATATGGGCTCAACATACCCCAGGTCATCCTTTGGATCATCATACGCTTGCATGTATGATAAGTTTTGAGTATGGGAGCTCTATCACTTCCATCTCTGGCGAGTTTTGCTAGACAATTAACTTCTTGTCTATCTCTCCTCTGGGACTTCATGAGGGGAAGCCTTATTATCCCTCCCATATTTGCTTCAGCTAATACCCACATATTATATTACACAGCTCTCTCCTAAACACCATGCTGAGGTGGGGAAGGTAAGTTAAGTGGATCATCTCAAAGCCCCTTATGATGATCTTCATGACCTTATTCTGACATCGTACGATTTTATCGTAAGGTTCTTTCAATCTCTAGATCAAATGAGATCAAGGGATTATCTTGACTCCTAGTATTAGGCATACATCACCGTACGCCTCATGAATAATAGAAATGTAAAAGCCAACAACCTTAATAAACACTATCAATCAATCTATAATTTTATTACCCAGCAACGGTGTCAAAATTTGATGTCACTCAAAACTGTACCTCCAAGAACTATAATACAGTCGAAGTCAAATATAGTAACCTAACAAAGGTTGGGGTCAAACCCAGAGGGAATAGGTCGAATATCTCTTACAAATCTATTGATGTAGCAGGAAAATACTGGAAAGTAAATGGGGGGGTTTGTGTTTAAAATAGTAAAGTAGAAACAATTAGTGATCGTTTTAGTTGAAATCAATCTGAGATGAATACTAGGACTATGTTCCCCCTGGCTTCCTAACTCTGTAGACTTATCGTGCTCAATCTTACTAACTCAATGTAATACATGTAGAATATTACAAGATAGGTATCACAAACTGTCGTATAAATGCCATGGTAAATTTCACTCTTCACCTTGTGTGTCCAAGTGTCACCTTACTAACCCTTGTCTTTGATCCCAGCTTACTAACCCTTGTCTTTGATCCCAAGTTAACTATCTCTTTTTGGGTGTGAAGTTGATTAGACGAGGGTTGGTATCCTCAAATTACTATCGTAACCTTCATTTACTAATCTTGACAACTTTTGTGAAGATAATCTCGAATACTTGTAAGTTCTTACTTCTGTAGTTGTTAAGAAAATATTCAAATCGAACAAGATCATAATACATGCACAGACACTAATTTAGAAAGACCTCACACTTCCTCAACTTTGTTATTCTGTTAGGTTTCCCAAAACCCATGTTTGGTGGTTTAGCCATGTATAGTTTCAAGAAGATTCATCGAATTCAATAAAGAAAGGATAAGATAAATCTCACAACAATTGAAGAACACAAAACCAAATTTTTACATTAATACTCAACCAAATAATAAAGAACAAACGGTTTCAAGATCAAAAGTTGAATCTTTAAATTAATATATGTTTGTTAAAGTATAATGTAAGTAAAAACTATATAAAGTGCATAAACTAATACAAAAATGTTACAAGGGTATTTATAGAGTACATAGAATGCCTAAGAATTATAACCAAAAAAAATAGGGAAAACAGGGTTGGTAGCCACTTAAGGACAACTTACGGTCCGTGAGTGGTACCCACACCCCATATGTGGTGTCATGGGTAGCATAAGATCATGTAGTTGTTCAGCAATATGCAGGATACAACCTGTAATAGATCTTATAGAGGAACAAGTGCCACCCACTCCCAGTAAATGCCCCAGCGTGGTTGTCAAAAAATAGTCTGCAACTTTTAGGTTCTCTGATCTTGTAGTCGCTGAGACCTACAAAGCTTCACACGCCATGTGGCTACCACTTATGGGCCATTAGTGGTCCCGCAAGTGGTCTTCCTGCACTTTTTTATCATATTTACTTTTCTTCAGCTCCAGAGACCTAGTTTCCTACAACATAAACATAAAAACACATCATATCCAACAAAATATACCTAAGTACTTACATATTTTCCATTTTAAGCATTGAAAGCGCCATGAAACCATGGTAAATCATGTTACTCACAATGACGCCATTTTGATAATGCTCAGGTTACTCTCTTGAATAGGTGATAACGTTTAACTTACACCATTGTTTTGATGCAAGGCGATCGTCTTCAATATAAACCCAACAAAAGTCGGGGTCATATCAATAAGGAGTTCAAGATAGTTTTCAACACCTTTTGAGTATTGAGAGTTAACTAAGAATTAAACCTAATGCACAACTAAAACTAAATGTTAAAGTAAGGTTTGGGGATTTGGTATAAATCTTTGTTATGCAAAACAACACAATAACACCAATAAAGGATTTAACTAGTGATTAGTAAATCAAATTAAAAGAAATCTTGGGGTCATGCTACCTTAGGAGTCACTTATGTATGGGTAATCAAAGGTTAGTCCATGTTTTAGTTAAAGGTTTGGATAGGATAGGTTTATGGTATTAGTGTTAATCTTTAAACAAAACACCAAACTTCACACGTGGATTCTTTCGAATACCTCATGAGCATAAAAATTCATCAACCCAATACCTCATACATGCATTCTTATTTCTAAGATAATGCTTATGATCATAGCACACCCACACAACAACCCTATTTCTAAGATAATACCATGAGAGAAGCTAGATCAAAGAGTAGTCTACTATCACTCATCACCCATATCCCTCTTTCAAGGATTATATGGGATCCAAGTCAATTGGGCTTTTCGCCAAAAATTCTCAAGTCAAACTTAGAGTAATAGAAAAACCCAACCTCCTTAACTAGTTATTTAGACTAACAATTAACACCCACACAAATTTAACCACCTAATTTCCCATAACTGCAATATAAGAATTTTAGCTACTCATAAAATTAAAGAAAAGAAATGTACACATGTTGACATTTAATGCATCCATTAAAAACCAAGCAAGAATAATCCAAAATACAATTTCAAATTAATACTTAAATCTCTTGAGAATTTACTACAGTTGTTCTTTATCAAAATTGGAATGTTTTCTCTACTCAAAACTTGAAAAGTTGTTCCAAGATAGCCAAATTGTGCAAGGGTTTGTGCTTTTGAGTTTTGGGATTAAGCTCTACGAATTTATGATTTTGCCCTTTGAGAATTTCCGCTCTATCGTTATCGCACTTGGTTGACTGCATTCGTGACCAACGCGATCCTGGTGATCCTCTCATAATCACTGAGGCTTGAGTTGACATTGGATCATGATCACGACCCTCAGGCCGCGATCGCGGTACCTTATAGTCGATCCTTGGTCTTGAATTTTAGCTAGTGTAAGCACTTTGGTCTTTTTCTTTACTCTTCAGCTCAGCTTCACTCCTTTTCATCCAATTACCTGCAAACATACAACCATGGTATTTAATACACTTCAATAAAGAATTTTTCTCATATATATAATTACTTCATCATAGTATACATGAATTTCGATATCGATGAGTGGAAAATTTGCCACTGATCAACACACCCAACTTACAAATTTTCTTATCCTCGAGTAAATTACTACACATTCAATGAGTCTACTTAATTATAAGCCCATTCATACAACCAAATGATCACAATGATTCTAAACTTGATTAGCGCCAATAATTAGCCCTCAAGCATGGGAAAAGTTATTTGTGTAACTCCTCTCAAAATCAATCACACTTTCAAGGATGTATAAGACTTTTAAGAATAACCAAGTAATAACAACTAACTCTCTTGAGTGAATCTATATCAATAGCAACTCAATTACACTCCTTTGCCCTAGTTTTGGAAAATGACGACTTCACCCACCTCTATTAGTCTTCATGCCTCTTCACGAAAGAATGTTTCAATGCACCAAAGTATCTATCATTTAACAAGGTACTAAAGGAATAAGAGCAATCCCAACTCTATGATGCCACGGGTACTCAGACTTACCCTGCATCTATAGCTCAAAAATCCAAAACACGACAATTTTCCCTTAAGAATATAGTCACTCAATCTATCATAGAAAGGCTCGTCCAACATTATGAACAACAGAAATAGCAATCTAAGAATGAAAACAAATCTAAAAATTAAAGCAAATGACTAATCCATCAAATGTAGGCACTATTAGGGTGCCAAATATTACAAACCAAATAAAAATAACATCATCCAAATAAACATAAAACATCCAAATAGATATCCAAATCATGCAAATCATACAGACTAAATAATTAAAATATCAAATGAATACAGAGACGGTCACCCCTAACTAAAAGTTTATAGTGTTCTCACTGCATAATTATGAAAGCATAGAAAGAGTAAAAGGGGCTCCCTGTACTCACCTTAAGAACTATCATCACTCTCGATCTTAGTATCATCATCGTTGGACCACCTGGCGGGGACCTCATCATCAGAATCTACCCTAAGAGAAGGGAGTTTCTCTTTGGTCTTTAGGACCTTTCGTAGGCCCTTCACCCCTTTCCATATACAAATAAAGAACTTGTCTCTCCTTTTCTCCCTCCTTCACATCTTATCATGATAATATCAAAGATACCTATGTAAACGTGCTAAGTACGAGTAGGCTCTATTAGGTCTAGAGATCTTCTAGTCTACCAAAAACCTCAAGCTATGCTTGCCCTTATTTTCAATCACCACTAACTTCTTCTAGTCTACCAAAAACCTCTCATAGTAAATCTATGAAATATAAAAGTAGTAAGCGATAGAAGGATCTCCTGTCCTCGTGGGCAACCCATACACAAGCTCATGGGTTGTTCTTATCTCACTTGAGATCTCCTCAAATGACGCTACTGTGGATGGCCGACAAGAGTCCATGTCATCATATATCGACTTACCAAGTCCACTTTTCTCCTCTTGCTTTTTCCAAGTATGACCTCATCCCATATATTAAGAGGGTAAATAGGGTTCATTGGGTGTACCCAAATGTTCCTGGGGTACTCCTCAACCCTAACTCTCTTGCATAGCACTATGATTAAGGAAGGAAATATAAGTTGGAAGCCGCATTTTTCTTGAAATGTCTCATGTCTGATAGTACAATACGCCCAACATTCAAAGAAATGTTGTCTAAGATACACATGACTATCTAAGCTTGATTATTTGGGATATTTTTCATGTTAGCGCATGGGGAAATTCAACTACAGATGATAGCTAACCAGATTCGAGCCTCAACTATGACATCATGAAATTATATCCCCATCTTTGTGGCAGCCAACGAGATCTCTCTTCTAGGACACAACTTCTCAACTAGCCAGCTCCCTAGTTCATAACCCTTTGCCTCAAACTGTGTTATGTTAGCATCCGACAGTACATATATGTTGTTGATCTGCTTGGCCCCAAAGTGGTTTTCCTTTCCCTGGATTCTTTTAACTAGGTCAGAGAAAGATACTACGCTGAGGTTTGTGTAGAACTCCCTAACCCATGTTCATTTTCCCGACATCGATCTAGGGCTAAGCTTCTCTACCCAATGGCCACCAATCTGTCATAAAAGGTCGGGGCTTCTCCAACATCTTGTTCAAATATATGTCTCTCTCTGGGAGTAGTTTTGTCTTGGGCAGGTTACCATAGTAAAGAGTTTGGAACTCAGGGGCCAAGAAACGAGTTTGATCATAGTCTTCCATTGTTCACCTTGATAACCTGAAAGCAACACAAAGCATTAGCAAATAATACCATCGTGTGAAAACTATGTTGTGTGACTAAGTTATGCTTGGGAGATGGTTCCTTGGTCAAATTTGGGCTGAAAATGGAAATTCAAATTTTGGTCTTGGCCGATATACATACCCCAAATGTTGCAATTGTAGGCCTTTGGGCTGCAATTGCGTAACCACAATCGCGGGTCACTGGACTATAATCGCAATTCCACGATCGCGATTGCGGTACTTAAGGATGTTGGACTAACATGTTCATGACTAAAACTTCAATTTTCTATACCAATTTGTATTTAAAACAAAAAAATGACACTCAGAACAGGTAACATAATTCCTAAAAAGTCAATGATGCTCTTAAAACATGAAAACTCCAACAAGGAATTCATTTAGACATTTTACCAAAAACTTATTATGTACATGCTATCACTACAAATTTTAGACAATTTTGGGTACTCAAGACTTCCCTAATAATGAACACACCAATGATAACAGAAAATACACCAAACAAGCTAAATTAAATTCCAAATTATACATATAAACTACAATTTTAGGCCATTTTCCTAAACATACATTCTGGGCCCACAGATAAAAATACAAGAGCAGAATTAGACAACATACCAGATAGGGGATGCAGAGTTGATGCTATGCATTTCTAGATGCTCTTAACACAAGTAAAAAGGGGGACAATTATGAGTAATTTTAGAGAAAATATGGTGGGGGTTTTAGACGACTGCTTATGTTTTAAAATAGTCTTGACCGCGATCACAGTCAAATGATTGTGATCGCAGCGACATAGTGATCGTGATTACAATAATCAAGATGTGATTTAGCTCACCTGTTTTCAGTTGTTCAGCTTCCCACTCTATTCCACAGCCCTTCCCATTACTCAATTTCTCAAAAAGAGCTTATAGCACCACAATTTTATGGATTAATCAAAAACAAGTGAAACTACTCCAACAATCAAAATTTAAAGGATATGGGCTACTTTTGTGTCATCGATGTGTTGCCTCCCATACAGCGCCTAATCTAGCATCACATCATAATGTCCTTCAATCTTCAAGTTGGATTTTTGAGCTAGATAACCCAACCTCCTTTCCTTTATCAATAATATCAATAACTGAGACCACTTGTAGCCTACTTGGTTGCTTCCCATCTTTACATATCGGAATGAGACTCCATCACTATACACCAAAAATATTATTTCTCCACACTTCATATCCACTAGCGCCCTTTCGGTTGCCAAGAAAGGTCTCCCAAGGATAATGGGTATTTCATGGTCGATTCACAATAAAGCACAACAAATTTCATCAGGAGAATGAATCTACCAACTTTTATGAATACATCATATAGCACTCCAATAGGTTTCTTAATCAAGAGATCCACCATCAATAATATCATTGTGGTGGGTGTAGGAGCACCCAACCTAAGCCTTTGATATAACACATATGGCATCAAATCTATCACCAAGATCACATAATGCCTTGTTAAATTTATGGGTCCCAATGGTACAAGGGATGGTAAAATCACCTGGGTCTTCCTTTTTTTTTCCACCATGCCATTTGATATAATGGCGCTACAAGTGTGGGTCACTTCAAAGGTCTCACCATCTACAAGTCACTTATTCGACATCAAGATCTTCATTGATTTAGCACAACCCAGAATATCTTGAAGAGCTTCTAATAGTGGAATATTGATTGAGAGGTTGTTAAGCTTTGCAAGAAACTTTTTAAGCTTGGCATTGACATTTTTCTTTTTCAACCTTTATAGAAAGGGTGGAGGAATTTTCATTGGTGGTAATGGAACGCTTTTATGGTCATTCCCTATTTTCTTTTAACCATCAATCACTTTTGGAGTCTTCTCTTCATCACCCTTCTCTTCAACTATCATTAGTTCCTCATCACCGTCTTCAAGAGACTTTGAAGCACCAATAATTGGTGATTCAGACCGCTTTCTCTTTACATTTGTTTGATTATCGAGAGACTTTTCCTCAACCTTAATCATATTCTCACTAAGATTTCTACCACTTCTAGCAATAATTGCCAAGATATAGCCTTCATTTCTAGGATTTACCATTATGTCACTAGTTAAACCCCTTTTGCCCTAGAATTTAGTTGCATAGAAATTTGCCTCACTTCAGTATCCAATTACTTGATGGAAGTCGAATGTGAAACAAATATTTGGTTGAGTTTAGAAAAGTCGCTCTTTATCTCCCTTACCATTTTGTTGGTACCTTTAACCCTTATCAAAATTGAGTAAGCACATCCTTGGTAATGAATTTTTCTAGGTCCACCAAGATTGTTTCTTTGTTAATTAAATAATCATAAGGGGAACATATCAAATAATCATAAGGGGGAACATATCTATTATAACCTTAGTCCTTGTCTTTATAATCACAATCTCTTTCTATATCACGCTAATCATGATCTCGGTCTTGATCGTTCCAACCTTGATTCCCACCTTTTCTTTGATAGGCAGGGTGGAAACTGCCCAAATAATTTTCCAACATCCTTATCTCATCATATAGTGACTTATCTTTATCCTCATCATAACTTTTGGCACCTTAAGAGTCCATGATATTAATAGCTTTTGTAGGTGCTCCCATTACGTGTTTAGTGAGGAGCTCCAATTGGGTCATCACCATAGCCATATTTTCATCCCTTTCATCATCCTTCTTTCTTTACTCTTTGTTGACATAAGATAGATGGGAGACCCTATGGTTACATTGGGATCCCAAGTATTCCATCCTCGATTTTGCTTAGTGACTTGCTCAAGTATATTTTACGCAAAATCATATGACTACTTCAGAAGAGAAACAACCGATGCATTATCCAACGCCGTCTTTTTGAGTTGGTCCAATTCCCTATAAAATATTTTGAGAAGCATTTTCTCTATCACTTCATCATTTAGGTACTGCATAAGCTTGTCATTGAACCTTTTCCATAACTCATGTAAGGGCTCACTACTAGGTTGATGGAAATTTAGATCTAAACACTTAGTAAGCATTCTATATGGAGGAAAATATCTATCCAAAAAGACCTTCGTAAGTTTAACCCAAAAAGAACTAGACCCGGTGGGTAGTGATCTCAACAACAAAACTGCTTCACCCATTAGAGCAAATGCAAAAAGCCTCAAACGAATGGACTATTAAGTGATATGATCAATATCAAATGAGGCCCATATCTCAATGAAGTTTTTCAAATGTAAGTTATCACCTTTGTGTGCTTGAACCCGGAATAAACCTTTCATTTATAACATGTAGAGCATGACACTTGTGATATAGAACACTGTATTTTTCTCAAGCGGTGGGATGCAAATTGCTCTCGCGTGCCCCACATCATGAATCTGATCCTCATTCTTGAGGTGTCCATCAAATGAGCCTTAATTGATCCTATTGTGGCACATAGTTTTGTGATTACTAAGAAATTCACCTAACAAAGAAAACAACAAAGAAGGTAAACAAAAGCACTACTAATAACCCACGTTAAATAAAAACACTGTAAAAGAGAAAACTAAGCTTCACTCCTCGAAAACGGCGCTGTTGTTGATAACTCTCAATTTATACCATTGTTTTGATGCAAGGCGATCATCATCAATCTAAACCCAACAAGAGTTAGGTCGTATCCATAAAGAGTGTAAGCTTGTTTTCAACACCTTTTGAGTATTGAGAGTTAATCAGAAGTTAACCCATAATGCACAACTAAAACTAACCATTAAAATAAAGTTTGGGTGTTTGGTGTAAATCTATGTTACACAAAACCACACATTAACACCAATAAGGGATTTAACAAGTGATTAGCAAATCAAATTAAGAGAAATCTTGGGATTATACTACTTTACGGGTCACTTATATATGGGTAATGAAAGGTTAGCCCATGTTTTTGTTAAGGGTTTTGAAACACCCAAAACCTTAGACCTTACAAAATTTCTGGAGTTTTGAAGTTTCTATACAAGGTACGACTTTAATGTTCAAGTCATATCCTAGGGTACGGCTATGGCCCTCTTTCTTTTATATTAGGCAGTGTGTTTGGTGTTGGTTTCTATCAAAGATACAACTAAGAATCACACTAATTGTATGGTAGGAAATGAGGTGTATGATGCCAAGTCGTATGATACTTATTGATTATCCTAGTTGAATCTGTCCAAGGTACGAGTTGGACGTACTTCTTGTACCTTAGGGTACGATTTTGGCATGTGTTGTCGTTAATGATAATTTTGGAGGTCCATGATAGGTCTAGGGTATGAGTTAGGGTTCCACTTATACCCTAGGGTACGGCTAAAGAGGGGTCTTACCCTCCTGCATGAATATTTTTAACTTCTGAGCTGGGGGTATTCTGGACTTTTCTCACCCCAAAACACTTATGTCCACAAGTTATATAACACTTGAAGGCCTCTTATAACTTACTTGGAAAGATAGAAACATGCCAAAAACTTTCTCTAACTCTCTCTTGAAGATTGGAGGCTATGGTTTCTACAAGCGTTCTCCAAAAGGCTCAAGAGTCAAGTTTCCTTCCGTCAATCTTCCTGTATAAGGCAAGTACTCCTCCCTTATTGTTAGTTGCAACAAAATTCATATTTTAATATGTTTTAAACATCGATTATGAATCATAAATTGTGGTTTTTAAACCCAATGTTGAGGGTTTTGGATACATATTGTTGAGTATTGTTTACTCTTGGTTTAAATTATGTTTTCATATATTTTTTGTGGTGATTTGCATATATGGGCGCTTGTTTGCTATGGTTTAACTAATTGGTAATGGTAACCCTAAACTTGATGGTTTATTCTTTGGTTTTGGTCTTGGTAAAGGTATTCCCTCACCATGTTTGATATAATTCCTATGAGAATATTTTGCTCTATTATTTTTGAGCTTTCATTTAAGCTATTGCAGGGTATGGTTTGGTACTGGAATTTTAAATTGGTTTAAATGGTTTGAAATGGTTGGGATGGTTTGGAATGGTTAAATGGCAAGGCCTTGGTGGTGATGAAATAGATTTGAATGAAAACCTTTCGGAGTACACGGGAATTGTCACGACCCGATTCCTCAAGCTATGATGGCGCCTACCATAACCCACTAGTAGGCAAGTCAACCCATAGTCTGGAACGGCTAGTAATGGACTACTCAATAATATAAGGAAAAGAATATGGAATATATGTATTAAAGATCAATACATAAAAGAATCCCAAAACTCGGTGGTATCAGTACAAGAGCTTCTTATATCATAAAAGTACAAAAGTGATATATCAAGAATTAAACAATGATACAACTTGTCCATGAATACAACTTAGAGACTAGTCTAATACATAAGAGAGAGATAAGTAATACTCCAAATGTTAGGATCTTAATTTAAGTCTTCGAACCAGGGTTGCTTCACACGATGCAAAAATCAATAGCAATAACCCGTACTATGATATGCAGGCTGCAGAAGTGTAGTATGAGTACCAAATGAATAGCACTCAGTAGGAAACTGCCAACTGAGCTCCAAAGATAAATTAGATATACACAGCATATAAACAGAATGGAAACTACACCCAAGAGTCTATAAATCATATAAGTCAATGAGAATAAGGGAATAATATCATATTTATATCCAAGTGTCTAACATAATAAGACTAAGGAAGTATTAGGGTGAACTATATTATTCCAGATAAATTCAACATATGTCAATGTTATACCATATATCCCATGTCAATATATGAATAAAGAGCGAAAGAAAGATATATATTAATATACAAGGCAAAGTAAAGAATATAATAAATAAACAACGAAGGAAGGGATATACGGTAGCAACATAGATTCATATAGCTAGATATTTATATATAGATATATAACATATAAATATGAGGTCATCTCAAGCGTAACCTATATCATTTTATTCCCATTTAAGACCTTATTCTAACATTTATCGATATTTAAATAATATCATACTCAAGGTTTCTAATTCACATGGCTAGACATGAAATAATTATGCATAGTAATGCAATTATAAGATAGGAGAGGCCGAAGACGTAGCTCAAATCCTGATGCCAGATCAATGACCAATCGGTCATAAGCTAGCCATAATAATGATCATAAAAATGATAACAACAATATCAATAACAACGTGAATAATTGGCTACTCCGAATAACCAAATACCTAGCCGATCCTATGCATACCCCCCCTTTTCCCAAACTCGAAAGGTTCAATCAACATATAATAACATAAGGCATATTCTTCACCCACATCTATGCAACTATCTCATAATGGATGATAGATATAGGTTCATACTGGTGATAGGCGATGTGCATGTAGGAATGAATGCAAAGTATATAATCAATATCACATCTCATCATAATTGTCCTCATTAGTGCTATCATCATCCTAATCAACTCCAGCCTTGTTGAGTATCAACATATCATAAATAGTATCCTTCGGACTTGTTGAGTATCAACATATCATCAATATCTCCTCATCCCTTGCTAGGTATAACCATATCATCAATAGATCATCTATCCTTGTTTGGTATTAAAATAATCACACTAGTAATTTTTAGACTTATCGGGTATCAATATTATCACAATAGTATCCTCCGACCTTGTCGGGTATCAATAGAATCATAATAGTACCCTCCAGCCTTGTCGGGTATCAATAAAATCACAATTACCATTACTAAATAAGATACACTAAAATACTCATAATCATAGACATATCACCATATAATATATATATCGTCAATACTTCCCAACTACTTGTTACTAGTTAGCCAACACTTATTATTATAAAATCACTAGTTCTTTAGTCATCACATAACCTCTAATTATTAGCCTAAACCTTTTTTTACATAATCCTTATCCACAGGATAACAACTAACCACTATTCATTTACTAGTCAACATCTAACATCTAGTCAAAGTTCATCATTAGACCAAAACCATCATTTATCCTCCATTCATTATTATCAATAGATCATTCTATATACGTTAATCATTACTAGACAACACATTACTACTTTTTTCCTAACCATCTTTTATTAAATGACACCATTGATTAACTAACCATCGTTAGCTATCATGTTTTAACTAAGCAAGATTCATTAACTACTACATTATCTTCCTGGCCATCAAGTTCTATAGTCCCCTAATAGACAACTATTTACCACATAGCTTTACTATCTAACAAGAAGAGTAGTCATAAGATCACATTTTAGCTTATAATTCCATCATTTAGAATGGTAAATAGTCATGAACGTACCAAATCTATGCATGCCATCACCAGTACTCAATCAGGGGGATAATAAACAGCATACCGCATCTTTCTCTGTCCCATACCAGAGAGATAAGTATATAATCATATAAATACTTATATTCATAAACTATAATCATATCGTTTATACTGACAAACACTTATCGGCTATTACATCAATTTCATAAAATAACCCTTGGTCCATTAATTTATCATAAATAATCATAACATCATCATGGCCTTAGACACATTGACGTACCCGGGACTTATATCAATAACCATATTTATAAGTTGTAGCATACCTCTAATCATCTCACATATAGGAGGCATCTCACATATAGGAGACATAATATCAATAAATATGTTATCATCTCTCTCATAAGAGGCATCTTATATCTAGGAGGCATAATATAGCTAGACATGTAATTGTCCATTGAATATCATATATTAATAGGTTATACGTCAAGACAATGAGGAATATCACTTCTCTAGGCTAATTTACATAAAAATGAGATCATCGTCTCTATAGGTCCAACAATTGTGACTAAAGAAAATAGCATCTCTATAGGCCAGTCATCAAGTCTAAGAGAAAATAGCATCTTTATAGGCCACATAATGTATCTAGGAGAAATATTATCTCTAAATGCCCAATATCACTTCCATAAGTAGTATCATAACCACAACTCAAAAGCCACAATCTGGAAACATCAATAAAAGTTTCCAAGTTATGAAGTAATCTTATTCTAAGGTTTAATACCCTCATCTATGTCTAACATCCGCAAGTAAGTCCACAAGACTTAATATAATCTTAGGCCTAAGTGGGCCGAATGATCCCACTTCAAATCCATAATTTCCATAATTAGGCATACTATGCCCCAAACTAGGCTTAGGTATCTAGTTGTTCTTCTAGATGTAAATCAAGCCATATTCAAGCCTATGATAGTAACTTTGACTTGAAACAAGGATACTCAAGTCAACTTTACCAAAGTTACGGTTCCATAACTATCACACTAGCCCAATAAGGCTAAGTATACAAATCATGCTTCAAATGCTAAAACTATATTCCAAGCATAGAATTATATCATATCCATGCGATAAATTTACCCAAACTAGGGAGAAGGCAATAGGATTCAACAAGGGTATTAAGTAATTCAACTTACGGATTAAAATCCCCATCTAATCCCCAAACTTATATGTACATTCAATACTAAGTCATTCTATCTAATATCAATCTTAACATTCACATTCATACGCAATATATATCATACATCATCCATGAAGAAGAGTAGACAGAAGGATACCTCAAAGTCGGATTGCAAAATTTCAAATCATACACTATACGCTCGTTTTGACTTTATAGTCCTCAAAATGCCATCACATGAACAAATCCATAATCTTTTCATCAATATGAGTCTAACGATACCCGTATTGCACTATTATACTTCGGGTCAAAAAATGACACCAAAACCCCAAGTGGGTCCCACATATGGAAAACGAGTTTCCAAGACCAAACCAATGTTCACACATGAACAAGGAGTCATAACCCTCAAATAATGGGTGAAAACTAAACATACATGGGGCTAAAATCAAGACCTAAGCTAAATTGAGGTTTTGGGTCAACACTATGAAATTCAAGCATGAATTCAAGAAATTCTTACCTTAATCTTGAAGATAAGCACGATACAAGTTGATAATTAAGCTCCCAAGTTATCCCATATTACCAATTTTGAGTTATTACACTCATTTTGGGGCTTCTATGTCTAAATGGTGAAGGGGAGTGTAAGATTCACAAAATCCAAATCTTGATTCAGTCTATCTATGCTTGATAAGAGGGTCCTATACGTAGAAAATGCTAGCTAAGTTCTCAGACTTAGTTTATTTTTGGCCTTCGAAAGTTGGAAATCTCATTTCTCCATCATAATATCCTTCAATGGTTTGTATTTTTATTAATTCATGATCAGAGAGGTCAATAGGTATTCCCGAATAAGTTTTAGATTTTTTGGACCTCATTTAGACCATGTTTGGTTTCCCAAAATAGTGGACCAACGCGATCTTGGCGCGCCACACCGCCTATCGCGTTGGTTAACATTATTGTGGATTGCCAGAGCCAAAAGTACTGAGGCTTGTCATGATCATGGCGTGATGCGTCAGGTATCACATCATATCCATTGACACGTCACGTTGCTTATAGCATCGATGCCCAGTTTTCCAATAATTAAATAACCGCATCATTAAGGGTAATTAGGTATTTTTCCCCATCTTCAGCCCTTATAAACACAAAATTTAGCTCTCTTTTGGCTAAATACATTCATTATTTCACAAATTTTCAAGAACAAAAAATCTAGCGCTATCAATTCAAGAATCAATTTCCAAGAGATTTCGCCATCAACCTTCAAGAATTCATCAACTAAGGTATGTCAAGTGTTCATCCAAGGGTTCCTTTCACCCTTGGAGTCCAATAAACCTTTTCAAAACTCAAGATAATGCTTTGGGTGAATTTCATGATTTAGTTTGATTGTGTTCATGACTATTACGTTAATGGGTTCTCTAGTTCATGATTTAATCACAATATCTATGTAAAGTGATATATGTGTAGTGTCATGTGAAACCATGTTTAACCCTTGAAATTTTCCAATAGGAACTTAATTTATGATGCCTATTTGTTGAATAGCGTTATGTGCATACATTATGCTCACTAGGTGTTTGATGATTTTCCCTTATGGGTTAATAAGAACAAGCACTCATGCCATGCTAGTTTATGTGCAAGTTGTATCATGGAAGTGTTTGATAAATTTTCTATGAGAATGCAATAATGCCACGCTATAGTATGCTAATGTGTATTTCTCATCCATGTACAAGTAATGCACCACAAGTGTTCGTTGAAATGTTTAATGAAAGAATGATGAATATGTAGCCAATGTTGAGATTTTAAGCTTATGCCATGATTTACTTATTATATTGTCAAGTCCTGGGGGTATTTAACACCCGAAAATTTAGCTGTGTGCCTAGAGCTAGTATTAATTTTCACGATACTTTCAGTCAAGCCATGATCAGTAAAATTCAGTCAGTCATATGACTCAGGAAAATTGAGTAAATTCAGTATCACTCCAGTACTAAGTAAATCTCAAAAATCTCAGTCAGTTATCAGATCTTAGTAGTATTTCATCAGTCAACGAAATCCAGTAAACTCAGTTTAGTCTAATTAATTAGTAAAATTAGTAACAAAGCAATCCAACCCAGTTCAGTGTCTATTCAGATGGAAGTAGGATTCAGCATCGAGTGAACCCAAGGATGGGAACACACACTATCAGTAGAGGGTTTGATTCGTAGAAGCAATCCTTGCATTCCAGAACTATGTAGCCAGCATAGGTTGATATATCAACATCGTCAGTTGAGGGTAGATGAGGTGGAATAACACTGTCGGAGGAGGGTCCTACCATTCTCTTTTGGGGACACTATCAGATGAGGGTCACTCATAGCTTGTCCTTACCAGTGGCGCGGTATTCACACCCTTCTAATTGGGGTTATAAATTGGACCCCAACTCAGATATAATAGCTTATTAGGGGCATATCAATTAGATGAATTCTCCCACAGTTTCAGTTACAGAATCAAGACTGTTAGATACAGTCACTCAGTCTTAGTAATAGAACTCAGATAGTTCTTCAGATATCAGGACTGTCAGATACAGTCATTCAGTATAGTATGATACTCAACTAGCTCCATCAAATAGGCTTGATCTCAGTCTCATATTCAATTAAATAATCTCATTATCAAATCTAGACATCACCCATTAGATAGGCTTGATCTCAGTCTTATATTCAGTTGAGTAATCTGATTATCAGATCTAGAAATCACCCATCAGATAGGATTGATCTCAGTCTCATATTCAGTTAAGTAATCTTATTATTAGATCTGGAGATCACCCGTAAGATAGGGTTGATCTCAGTCTCATATTCTGTTGAGTTATCTTATTATCAGATGTAGAGATCACCCATCAGATAGGCTTGATCTCAGTCTTATATTTAGTTGAGTAATCTTAGTATTAGATCCCGAAATCACCCGTCAGATAGGCTTGATCTCAGTCTCATATTAAGTTGAGTAATCTCATTATCAGATCTAGAGATCGCCCATTATATAGGCTTGATCTCAGTCTCAGATTTAGTTGAGTAGTCTTGTTGTTAGATTTGGACATGATTATTTCTTATCATTGATAGTAAATTCTAGAATCATCTGTTAGAGAGGTTTGATCTCTGATGAAGTCAGTCGAGAGTAGAAATCTCAGAATTCAATCATTGATATGAGTAGATTCAGTTAATCAGTTTCAGTATCATCAATTTTCGAGATCACTCTCTAGATAAGACTGATCTCAACTCCAGTATTCAGTCATCAGTATTAAATGATTCAGTGTTTAGTATCTCAGGAATTAGTAATGAGTTCAGATGGAAGTAAAGTAGTATCCGAGTTTTAGTATTTTGAGTCACGATGATTTCAGTTATGGTTCATGCATTCATGCATGTGTTCTCATTCAGTACTCTCATGATTATTCAGTTAAGTAATTATTCATGCATGAGCCCTTGTATTTAGCCTTACCTCATCTTCATACTCAGTACATTCCCGTACTGATGCATTTGCGCTATGGAGTTTTATTTGACACCATAGGTTCGGAGGCATGAGATCCAGAGTACCCTTAGCAGCTCAATCCTAGTCATCAGCAGCAGACATAGCAGTGAGTCCTCTTCAGTCGAGGATGATCCTTATTTTTATTATTATCATATCAGACTTAGTTTATTTTTAGTAGACGGATTTAGTTGGGGACATATCCCATCAACCCCATAGTTTAGACAGTTTAGAGGCTTTTTGGACAAGTGTATCAGTATTCAATTTTCAATTTTGAGTATTTTTAGATGTTTTGAAACTTACGGCCAGTTACGTATTTATAATCTATATTATGCAGTGTTCATGTACAAATATCAGTAGAGGGTTGGCTTGTGGTCCTTCAGGATCATGAGCACCGTGTGATGTTCCGATTACAGAAAATCAGATCGTTACAAGAATAAGATACACTAAAATACTCATAATAATAAACATATCACCATAGAATATCTATCTAGTCAATACTTCCCAACTACTCGTTATTAGTTAGCCAACACTTATTATTATAAAATCACTAGTTCGCTAGTCATCACATAACCTCTAGTTATTAGCCTAAACCTTTCTTAACATAATCATTATCCACGGGATAAGAACTAACCGTTATTCATTTACTAGACAACATCTAACATCTAGTCAAGGTTCATCATTAGACCAAAACCATCATTTATACTACATTCATTATTATCAAAAAATCATCCTATATTTGTTAATCATTACTAGACAACACATTACTACTTGTCGGCTAACCATCTTTTTTTAACTGACACCATTCATCAACTAACCATGTTAGCTACTATGTTTCAACTAAGCAAGATTCATTAACTAATACATTATCTTCCTAGCCATCAAGTTCTATAGTCCCCTCATTGATAACTACTTACCACATAGATTAGCCATCTAACAAGAAGAGCAATCATAAGATCACATTTCAACTTATTCCATCATTTGGAATAGTAAAAAAATCATGAACGTACCAAATCTATGTATGCCATCACCAATATTCAATCATATGGATAATAAGCATCATACCACATCTTTCCCTATCTCATACAGGAGAGATGAATATACAACCATATAAATACTTATATTCATAAACTATAATCACATCGTTTATAATGACAAACACTTCTTGGCTGTTGCATCAATTTCATAACACGGCACTTAGCCCATTAATTTATCTGGAATAATCACAATATCATAACCATGGCCTTAGGTCCATTGACATATCTGGGACTCATATCAATAACCATATTTATAAGCCATATCATACCTCTAATCATCTCACATATAGGAGGTATCTCAAATTTAAGAGGCATAATATCACTAAATATGTTATCATCTCTCTCATAAGAGGCATCTCACATCTAGGAGGCATAATATAAATAGACATGTAATTATCTATAGGATATCATATATCAATAGGTCATACGTCAAGATAATGAGGAATATCACTTCTCTAGGCAACTTTACATATCCAAAAGGATCATCATCTTTATAGGTCCAATAATTATTACTAAAGAAATTAGCATATCAAGAGGAAAATCATCAAGTCAAAGAGAAAATAGCATCTCTATAGGCCACACAATTTATCTAGGAGGAATATCATCTCTAAATACCCAATATCACTTCCACAAAAAGTATCATAACCATAACTGAAAAACCACAATCCAAAAACATCAATACAAGTTACCAAGTTATGAAGTAACCTTATTCTAATGTTTACTAGCCTCATGTATATCTAACATCTGCAACTAAGTCCACAAGACTTAACATAAGCTTAGGCCTAAGTGGGCCAAACGATCCCATTTCAAGTCCACAATTTCCACAACTAGGCATACTATGACCCAAACTAGGCTAAGGTATCTAGTTATTCTTCTAGAAAAAGCAAGAAATATTTAAGCATAAGATAGTAACTTCGACTAGAAACAAGGGTACTCAAGTCAACTCTACCAAACTTATGGTTCCAAAATGATCACACTAGCTCAATAAGGCAAAATATACAAATCATGCTTCAAATACTAAAACCATATTCCAATCATAGCATTAAATCATATCTATGCTACAAATTTACCCAAACTAGGAATAAGGCAATAGGATTCTACAAGGGATTAGGCAATTCAATATACGGGATCCCCATCTAATCCCCAAACTTATATGTATATTCAATATTAAGTCATTTTATCCAATATCAATCTTAACATTCACATTCATATGCAATATATATCACACATCATCCATGAAGAAGAGTAGACAGAAGCCTACCTCAAAGCCAAACCATAAAATCCCAAATCATACACCATACACTTGTCTTTACTTTACAATCCTTAAAATGTCATCACTCGAACAAAGCCATAATATACTCATCAATATGAGTCTAATAACACCCATATTGCACTATTATGTTTTGGGTCCAAAAATGACACCGAAACCCCTACTGGGCCCACATATGAAAAACAAATTTCTCAGACCAACCCAATATTCACACATGAACAAGGAATCATAACCGTTAAAGAATGGGTGAAAATTTAGCATACATTAGGATAAAATTAAAACCTAAGCTAAATTGGGCTTTTGGGTCAAAACTAGGAAATTAAAGCATGAATTCAAGGAATTCTTACCTTAATATTAAAGATGATTGTGATTCAAGTTGATAACTAAGCTCCCAAGTCACCTGCCATAACCAACTATGCGTTATTACACTCATTTTGGGGCTTCTATGTCTAAATGGTGAAGGGGAAATGGTCCAAATGCGTTTTAGGATTTTTATAGCACCTATAGGTTCTTAGGTGCCGCTATCGCGGTCATACAGGCTACGATCGAACTATCGCGATTGCATAATCTTAGCCGCAATTGCAGTTGTACCAGATGACATCAAACTCATTTTTGAGTTTGTGACCCTACGATCTTATCTGGAATCCAAAGAACATGATCCAATTGTGAATTTTGATTGTAAACAACATTTCAATCCATTGGAATCATCAAAATTTTCATTGGATATCGTTTTAGACATAAAGTGGGGTGTACACCTAAACTTTAATTATTTTTTATAAATTCTGCTCAATAGCCCGAAATAAGTTTGGGAGCCTTGAGACCTAAAGCAAGGATCTCCCTAGACTAAAATAGACATTACGGACGTGGTGAAGAAGTTGGATTTGCAATTTAAGGTTGTTTCAACCAAGGTGGGTCCCACACCTATTCCTACCAATTTTTAACTTTCGAACCAATAGGTCGAAATAAGCTCGGGTGCAGTGGGACCCAAACCAAAGGTATACCTAGACTAAAATTCATATTCCGGATCTGTTGGTGCAGTTGGAATTTTCATCTGAGATTGTTTTGATGATGTTTTCACTTGGTGGCCATTTGGAACTAGTGAAGACTTTTTAATAAGGAATCGGCTCTAAAAATCAAACAAACTACCCGGTAACCGAACCATCAGTCCCAGTAAGTCATAAATTACTTGGGCAGCTGAGAAGCTCAAATGGTGAAGATAAGAATAGATATGGAAAATTACCTGAAGGGTCAGTGCAGAAATCCCCCAAGTGAATGAAATAATGAAATTGGTTTGAATGATGAAACAACAAAAATTAATAATGAAATACTTGCGGGGTACAGTAGAATCCCAAAGTAATCCTAATAATGATATACTTGAGGGGTACATGGGAATCCCTCAAGTAAACTAAATAATGCAACCTATGGGGTACATGGAAATGCCCTAAGGTTGGCTAAGGACATTGTTTGCAAGCTATAGTTGGTATGACAATACCGCAACTTCTAGCCTTGGTTAATAATAAATGGATTTGGTGGTTTAATTGTATTGTAAGGTTTTAATTAGGAAATAATGGTGGGGTGTGATAGCTAACCGTGAAGGTGTGAGTCCATTGGACAGACACTGAAAACTCATGTTTGCCGACATGAGGATGGTTCATGGCGACCATATACTTGAGGGGTACATGGGAATCCCCTAACACTTGTATATGTGTATCATAGAGAGCTAAGGGTATACGAGAATCCCCTACTCCTATTATATCTCCGATTCGTATGGCTGCATGTATTAGGGCCTATCCAAGGGGAAACATTAGACCCATATAATCCGTAAATGGGAAAACTCATGTTTGCCGACATGAGGATGGTTCATGGCGACCATATACTTGAGGGGTACATGGGAATCCCCTAACACTTGTATATGTGTATCATAGAGAGCTAAGGGTATACGAGAATCCCCTACTCCTATTATATCTCCGATTCGTATGGCTGCATGTATTAGGGCCTATCCAAGGGGAAACATTAGACCCATATAATCCGTAAATGGATTATGACAGTTAAGCTATACATACCCAAGTTAATGGTTTTAAAGGCATGCTAAACTCGGTTCCCTTTTCTAGCATGGTTATATATGTATATATATATATGTATGTATGGTTGTGAATACAAATAGATGTTTTACTTAGTTTTGAAGGTTGGAATTATTTTATTCTTATCCTGAAGGCATGCTAGCATTCACCCACTAAGCCATCTTTGGGCAAATATATCCCCACGCAATACAGGAACTGGCCATACCCTCTTTCTGCTCATTGATTGGATTTAGGGACAGTCAGTGTTGGATTGAAGTGGTAAGATTTCATAGTTCGAAAGGCATTTATTTTGTGTCATGGACTCATTTACATACTTTCATCTTTTCATAGACTTTGGTTTTTTTTTTTGCAATGGTCGGGGGCATGTCCCAACTAGATACTCTTTGATTTGGTTTAGAGGTTTTGTATGGAAAATTGTGGACTTGAGTATGGAATGGTTATGATTCATATATACATATATATAAATATGCATCGGATTATCTTTTTTTGGTTTGTTTGGTTGGTTATTGGGTGGATTGACTTGGTTGGGTTGGTGACGGATATAGATTTATCATAAAGTCATTAAATCTTCTAATTTTCAACCTTGTTATATGTTCAAAATTGATCCGACTAAGGGTATATGTTGGTTTGTTGGATTGGGTATTAGGGGTGGTCTCCCATCCCAGTTGGACTTGAGATGCCCATTTTGACAAGACCTCTATTCGGTTCATATCATGTTTGGGTAGGCTAGCTTTATGGTATTAGTATTAGTCTTTCAACAAAACTCTAAACTTCACTCATGGATCTTTCGAACACCTCATACGAATAACAAATTCATCTACCCAATACCTCATACTTGCATTCTTATTTCTAAGATAATGCTTATGAACATAGCATACCCATATAACATCCCTATTTTAAAGATAATACTACGAGGGAAGCTAAATCAAAGCATAGTATACTATCACTCATCAACCATATCTCTTTTTTAAGGATGATATGGGATCAAAGTCAATTGGGGCTTTCACCCATAATTCTCAAGTCAAACCTAGAGTAATAGCAAAACCCAACCTTCTTACTAGTTATTTGGACTAAAAATTAACACCCACGCAAAGTTAACCACCAAATTTCACATAACCCCAATAAAAGAATTTTAGCTACTCATGATACTGGAGAAAACAAATAGACCCATGTTGATATTCAATACATCCATTGAAAAGCAAGCAAGAATAATCTAAACTTCAATTTCAAATTATAACTAAAATCTCTTGAGAATTTACTGCAATTGTTCTTTCCTAAAATTGGAATGTTTTTCTCTACTCAAAACTTGAAAATTTATTCTAAGATACCTAAATTGTGCAATGGTTTGTGCTTTTGAGTATTAGAATTCAGGTCCACGAATTTATGATTCTTCCCTTAAAAAAATTCTGCTCCATCGCGATTGCACTTGGTTAATTGCATTTTCAACCAATGCAATTACGGTGATCTCCTCACGATCACTTAGACTAGATTTGGAACCGGATTGCGATTAATACCCTTAGGCCACGATCGTGGTACCTGAGGTTTGATCCCTAGTCATGATTTTTAGCTTTTGTAAGCACTTTAGTCTTTTGCTTTCTCTTCAGCTCATCTTCACTCCTTTTTATCCAATAACCTGGAAATATACAAACCATGGGATTTAATACACTTCAATAAAGATTTTGCCTTATATATAAAATCACTTCAACATAGTATGCACAAATTTGGATATAGATGAGTGGCAAATTTTCCACTCATCAATAGGTTCTGCAGACGTTTTCAGTACACGTTACTAAATAAGTAGTCGAGGTTAAATCCATAGGTAACAATGTGAGCATTGATCAAGTAAGTTCAAAATAAAAATAACTCGCTAAAATTCAAACCTAAGATACAAGTAATTTTAGGGTTTTCAATATTAAAAGTGGAACATAGATAAAGCTAATTTAAAATATGAACAATTGATCATTGGCTTTCACAGTGATAGAAATAAGGAATATGAAATAGAGAATCAATTGTATTAATGATACATCATATTCAATTAACTACTCATAATTTAACTACAAATCTAGTAAATTAGCCTTGGATTCAAATTCACTCATTAACATCTTTCGACCACTAAATCTTTATTCCTCGCCTTTTCTTTCAAATCAAGATAACAAGAATCTATTACAAAATAAACTTTAGGCTATGATAAGTAATGTGTTGCGAACTTATGACACTTAAGACACTTGAGTCAAGGAGTACAATGTTACTTTTCTTAATTTTATGTATTTCTTTTAGTGTTTATAGTCTTTTAGGACTTAGAGAAGTAAAATAATTAATATTGGACAAAGCTGGTCTAAGATTCCTTACCATGGTTGTAGGATAAAATGACAGTCGTACCTAGGCTTTCATACCATTGAATCTGAGATGCTACAAATTAGAGGCCTCTCAAATGGAAGGAACCACAATCATTTATTGATTTCACGATCGCACCATGTGATCATGAGTGCAAAGTGAAATTATAATCTAGAGCAATTAAGTACAAGCGAATCAGATGATATCTTCCCAAAATCGTTCCTTGGAAGAACAATAGTACCATATGGTCTTAGGAAGAAACTCCAGTTGTTGCAAAGCCTCAGAACTTTAATAACAAAATAATGACACTATAGCATTCCACCATTGTATGTTAAAATTATGGGTCTATATTTAGCGTTATACCTTGGAACACCTAAAAGTGATCAAGTCCAAGAAAAAAACACAACAAGTAAAGAATGTTTGTGGGTCCAAACCATGATCATACCTTTTTCTCCTTCGAGACAGCCAATACAATTTTTTATTTTTATTTTGGATAGGATTTATTTTGTCTGTAAATACTGTCATAGGGTTATTTTTACATGGTTACATAATTATCACTTACATTACTTTATATTTTATAATTTTAAGGCACTTTATTGGGATTGTATAAAAATTGTTCCTAGGGTTTAATCAAAGTTGAGTTTTTGGAAAGTTGAGTTTTTTGAGTTTACTTCTTATTGTAATTTCATGATTATGTGTTTATCAATGAATTCTCATAGTGTGTTTACAATTATGAGTATCTAAATCCCAAAACTAGGACTGTGGGAACCATGATAAATTAGCAAAATTTGTTAAGTGCAATATCAATCTAGAATGGTGTGATTGTATTGTTGTTTCCTTTGATATGGTTTCTTTTCCAATAGATGAAACATTAAGAACTCACTTGTACTCTAAACTTTCTTAAGAGAGAGGTATAGATTAGGAAAAGGGAATAATAATAGATATTTGAAGTTATGAACCTTCATCTAATAACTAGAATCAAGAAAGGAATAGTTATATCTAAGACAAAAAATAAGGGTTAGCAATGCAACGCTCTGAGTTTGGAAGGATATGAGTGAAATTCATTTTTAAAAGGTTAGAAGACTTTTAGGTGATACAAATCTTGTTATATTTAGCATGCGATGCATTGGGATAGTATTTTAGCATGAATAAGTCATGGCGTTAAAAAGTAATGGAGATCACAATCCTAGTGTTCATTTCATAATGATTACAAATCCCACAAATCAACTCTCATTACTAGTGATATTTTATTTCACAAACCCCCTTTTTTTACTTACTTGCCAATTACTTTGATAAATACTCAATTAGCGTTAGTCCTTTCTCTTATGGGATCGACCTCAATCTAGTTAGGTTCTATATTTGATCTGTGGCCACTTTATACTTAAGGAGATGTAATTTTGGTGACATTAAATTTTGGTGATGTTGCCGGGGAATGTAGTTATGAAGTTAAATTATTGTGCTTGTTGGGTTGTTGGTTTTGTTTGCTTATTTTACTTATCTACTTTTTTTTAAGGAACACACCAATGAATGCCCAATACTCATAATGAAGGCAATCCCCTTATTCTATTTGATTCTGAACTGAGAAATTCTGAGATAGAATAAAAGGGTAAAGAGAGAAGGTGTTAATAATCAAGGAGCCCTACTTAAAGGAAAGGGGTTCATAATTATCTAGTAGTTATAAATTATCCACTCTAGCATGATATTCAAAAAATTATAGAATAGGTAATTACTTGGTTAATGGATGAGGAAAATGTTAGGCAAGCAGCAGTGCGATGAGAAGCAAGGGAATAAAAGGGCTAGAAAAGAAGAGGCAGTGTCAATTGCACTTGATGTGAGAGATAGATTAATAAACAATATAGGACAACAACCCATCCAACAATATCTATTGGTTTATGACAAACCAGGGGAGGATTTGGGGTATGTTGAGCTAGTTGAAATAGGTGAAATCTTTCCTATAGAGTTACCTCAAGGTATTAAGTTTGATATCACATGTGCGATGATCTAGCTACAGAATCTAAAGGGGTATTTGTTGGCTTGCCTATTATCATGTAAACATGATATTATGAACTTTGTGGGATCTAAAATTTATATAATCTACCTGAGGTGAGTCCAGAGGCTATATTACTAAGATTATTCCTTATCTTTGGAAGGAGAAGCTACTATATATTTGGATAGGTGAGTTGTCCCATAGATCTATCACTACTTGGAATGAGTTAAGGACTAAATCTTAGACCAATTTTTCCTTCCCTCTAGAATACTATAATTGAAAGATAAGATATATAACTTTTGATAGTTGCATTTAGAGGAACTATATGAGATATGGTTGAGGTCAAAGAAGAAGCTTCAGAGTATGCCAAATCATAGAATTTCTAGAAAAAACTTTCTTGAGATTTTCTACAGAGCCTTGAATGCTAAGACTAAGGCTGTAGTAGATATTACTACTGATGGAGCCTTCATAAGTCTATAATGAGAGTAGGATGCTAAAATATTAGATTATATAACTAAAACCAACTGAGGGTTTATGCTCGAGAGGTAGACATATCGGCTATTACTTGCGTAACTGGAGCCTCCAATACGTAGCAAGCATTAAATGAGACAATGGATTAAGAGGTGGCACAACTAAGGATTGAGATTGGCTTGTTGATGAAGCAGTTTGTAGCAGCAAGAGCAAAAAATGATAAACATAGTGGGTCCACAAGGTAAGTCTTCTAGACATGAATATTGGGATTCTGAGGAGGAAGCTAAATATATTTGATAGAGAGGTGGTGGATTTTCAAGCCAAGAGCCAAGGGTCGAATAAAGCTAATTAGAACTCGAGGTAAGGAATCAAGGTCGAAACTATTATAAAGACAACTACAACAGGTATAGAGACATGAGTAGAGAGCTGATAGCAACTGAAGGTAGAAGGATGACTACAAAGACAAGAGTGGAGTTTACATTCTGCTAGGTAATAGAGATACTAAATTGAGAAATTTAGAGATAAAGACTTTTCTTTTAAAACTAGCTAAGGGGTCAAAGAGACAATATTATTTCCTTAAGGAAATTAAGGTAGACATTTCAGGTTTGAGACAAAAGGGGTAGTCATATGAGACTACTATTAAATAGTTTGAGAAGAAATTTGGGTAGATGTCTGATACACTAAACCAGCATCAATTAGGCATACTTCCCAGCAATACTATTCAAAATCCTAAGAATGGCAGCCATTATCTGAATATCACTACTTAAAGTGGTAAGACTACCATTGACCTATCTATGGTTTTGGTTGATCACTTGAGGAATAAGCTTGTGGTCATTAATGATACGGACCAAATAGAAATTAAAAATATAGTAGTAATAAGATGGAATCTCAAAAGACTTTAGATGCCGATAAAAAGGATAAATCCAACAAAGGGGAAGGTAAGGAGGTCACACAAGTATTAAATCCCAATCCCCGACCTCCTCCACTATTTCCCTAAAGATTATGGAATAAAGATGAAGAGAGAAAATATCTGATGTGCTGCTTTCCAACATCATATTTAAAGCTTTACACTCAGAATAACTGTAAGTTCTTAAGCAACTTGTTTCATTTTTTCATGTATTATGTTAATAATGTAGGAAAATTAAAATTCTGAGAAAACCAAAAAAAAGTCAAAAAAAGCTATTTTGGTGACTAAATGTGATAAGCCATTATCTAAGTGATGAGTTTTCAGCATAGTCGTCATCTTGAAATAGCTTGAGAAGATTAAGGTGACGCCTATATTGATAGTAATCATCTAGGTGAAAAGTCTTCAACACCATTGCCAACCAGAAGCAAAGTGAGGCTATTGAAGAAATTAGTTGACGAGTTGTCAACTAAGTGATGAGCCATCAACCGTGTCATCAACTGTTGAGTGATTGTGCTTCTATTTGAATTTCAAAGATATAAATGATAGCTTTTAAGTTTGAAAGAATTAAGGAACTAAATATCTAAGTAGGTTGAAAAACACTAAGATAAATTGTAGCCATTGATAATCTTGTGTTTCCGACAAGTCATGAAGATCGTATCTAATAATTGACAAGTAAAAATGACATTTACCATAACAACCACAACCATAGTTAAAATTCATTAATGATTAAAACCTCTACTAATTTAACACTTTATTTCCACCTATAATTAAACCATCAATTATAAACAGTTACAATAAAACCCCCATATTATTAAAATTATTAGCAATCAGTCAATCAAATCGCAGGCATCTTAATTAAAACATATCCCCTATTGGATTTGAACCCAAATTCTATTGGGTTATATATTTTGTAGTGACCAATGAAGCTTCTTGAGAGGAAATTCTAGTTTGGGCATATCAAATTTTGGCATCGCTACCTGGGAATACGGTTGTCAATTAAGTTGTAGTGTATATTTGACTTGTCGTCTTGTTTCCTAATTTTACTTTTTTTGTTGTTTTTGTGTATTACAGTCTAGCACTTATACATACCATAAACTCATAGTTCTGGTGAACCACTACTACCATTCAATCTTGAACTTGGTAGAACTTTGAGGAGAAATATGGAAGCAAAACATGAAGCAAAAAGACTAGCTGCACTAGCCACTCAATAACTAAATCAACTAAATTTGGTGTACTAGGCCATCGTCAGAATGATAAGAATGAAGAACTTGGTGATGATGAGTTGGTTGACCTAATAAATGGGTGATGAATTGAAAATATCGCCCCAGCTAACCAAAATCAGCGAGCGCAGGGTAGAGAATGCCAACAGCCTGTGGCTAACTTTGCTTAAGATGATAAAGATGAAGTTGATTTTGGATGGGGATAGTTCCACTTGGGTAATTGTTCTACCCTCACTAGATCCTAGAGTGAAGTTCAATATCACTAGCACAATCATATAGTTGTTGAACCTGAAGAGATTGTTTTATGGACTACCTAGGGATGATCCGAACATACATCTAGTGAAGTTTATTCACATTTGTAAGTCTTTCAATTATCCAGGAGTTAGAGAAAATGCAATTCTCTTAAGGTTATTACTATTGTCTCTATCTAGGGATGCAATACTGTGGTTGACTGAATTTGTACCTGATTTTATAACAAACTGAAGGAAATTGAAAAGAGCTTTCCTAGAAAGGTTCTGTCCACCATCTAAGATCTTACAATTATGGGATGAGATCAATAATTGTAGGCAACTACCTAATGAGGCACTATATGTTACATGGATAATCTTCAACAAAAAATTGATTCAATGTCTGAATCACTAGATGAATGATGAACATTTGATGGAAACATTCTATAGAGCATTGAATTCTAATACAAAGCCAGTCGTTAATAATGCAGTTGGTGGTGCTTTCATGGCATTTACTATTACTGAGGCTACTAAAATTTGGGATAGGTTAACAAAGACTAGCAGAGCTTGGTATACTAGGAATTCCAAAGTAACAAGCAATACATATTCAGTTGGTATGTCAACGAAGCAACGTGAATGAGAAAAGAAACACGACCAGGATATGGCATATCTTAAGAGTCAGATGGATTTATTGACTAAAGATTTATTATCAACTAATATTGAGAAAGTAAAAGTTGTTGGTTCATATAGCAGAGCAAGTGAATCTGATTTAGAGGAAGAAGCAAACTATTTGAACAACAAGGGGGTTTACTGAGCCAATAGCCAAAGTATCTAAGGTTGAAACTATAAAAGGGATATTACTATGACAAATATGGTTATAAAGACTATAATCAAGGGAATTGCAAGAAAAAGAATGGTAGAAATGGATTGTATGTGCCACCTGGAAATAGTAATAATGTTATGAATAATTTTGAAAAAATGTCTATGAAGACTGTGATTGCCAAGTTGCTAAAAGGAGTGGAATCCACTGATACAGGTGTTAAGAAGATTAAGAGTTGTCAACTATGAGTTAGTTAGTTGATTCATATTCAAATTCAATTAAGCAGTTAGAACACCAGATGAATCAATTATCAGCAGCCTTCAACCAACAGAAGATTGAACTCCACCAAATAATACAGTCCAAAATCTAGAAGTGATGGTACATGCTTAGCCATTACCACGTAAAGTAGTAAAGTGGTAAAGTGTTACCCATGTCACAACCTATAGTGAAGCTACATAATAATGATGTTGTATCAAATGATGAGGCTGTAGAGAAAGATAGTTATCTAAAAGATGACCAATTGGAGTATGAAAAATTAGAAGAAGCAATTGAGAATAAGGTTGATGTTAGCCAAACTCCTGATGAAATTATTGATGATGAGTTAAGTAAAAGGTTAAGTAAAAGGTATGGGAAGGAATTAGATATGCCACTAACCAAGATTCCTAAAACTTTTCCTCTATTTCCATATAGGTTAAAGAAGAAAGCAGATAAGAGCAAGTTCAGCAAGTTCATGGCTAAGTTATAGCAGTTATCTGTGAATGTACCTTCGGTTGAGGTGTTAGAACATATGTTAGGATATGCCAAATTCATGATGGAACTTATGACCAAGAAGAGAACATTTAATTACGAGCCTAGGGATAATCTTCATCATTAAAGTGCCATTTCCACTTGGTCACCTATTAGAAAAAATTTAATCTGGGCTTAATCATCTTCTTCAAAAGAAAACCATCGCTTCTATATTTTTACTACAAAATATCTATCTTAAGCTAAAATCAAAGAATCTATTTTTTAACATAAAGATGATAGTTCATAAAGTTGTATTTTATTTCCTTACTGTATTTAAGTCTTTGTACTATTCTCTTAAATGTCAACCTACTGTTGCTTATGATTATTAGTATGTGTTGTGGAGTAAACCTCTTTCCATTTTCATCATCTAGAGTTTGGTGATTTTCAGCTTAGAGTTAGCTTGGGTTTCCGATTAGAGTTAACTTGTGTGTGGGTGCAGCAGAGTTGTTGTAATTTTCCTTATTATAGAGTTGTTAGTAAGAGAGAAAGGATTAATAGTTTAATCCCAAGGTCTAAAGTCTGTATTCAAGAAAGTTTCTTGGATATAGTGGAGCTTAGAAAACCTAGAGGCAGGTCATGGTTTTCCTTCCTTGAGCAATGAGTTTCTATGTACAACTCTTGTGTTTGCTATTTACTGTCTCCACATATTTTATTGTTTTACTCCTCTCCTAGTTTTTGTTTTGTGAGTTCATTTGGGAACAGTTCCCAAAGTTGAGGAGCAACAGACTGTAACTCTTTATTTGGTATCAAAGCGGGTCTTCCTACAAATACAAACACCTTGGAAGGTTTATAAGTAATGGCAGCAAACATAGAAGAAGTCCAATCAATCACTAAACCACCAAGATTCAATGGTGAATATTATGAGCGGTGGAAAACAAGAATGCATGAATTTATCATGGCTGAAGATTCAAAATTCTGGGACATCATTGAAGATGGTCCTTTTGTCCCCACTAGAGTTGTGAAGGTTGGTGATGTGACCTTACAAGTTCCCAAGACCAAGAGCAAATTTAATGATGTAGATAGAAGGAAGATTGAGAAAAATTACTACAACAAGAAGCTACCTATATGTAGTATTAGTCCAGATGAGTACAACAGGATCTCAGCCTAAAACTGAGAAAGAGATCTAGAATAGTCTTCAGATAGCTCATGAAGGAACTACTCAAGTCAAGCTATCCAAGATGGATATGCTGACAAAATAGTATAAGACCATCGCCATGAATGAGAAAGATTACATTCAAGAGATGCACATAAGATTCCTTACAACAATAAATGAACTACATTATCTATGTGAGGATATCCCAACACACAAGTAGGTTAGGAAAGTCTTAAGCATTCTTTCTAAAGGATAGGAAAGCAAAGTTAATGAAATCCCTGAAGTGAAGGATTTGAGTAAAATAGCCTTGGATGTGATTATTGTCAATCTTAAAACTTATAAGATATTAAAAACCTTAGGAAGTTATAGGATAAACCTAAGGTGGAGAAGAACCTAGTTCTAAGGGCTGCTAAAGAAACCTCAAGTACTGGAGATGAGGAAACACCCTATATTGTCAAACGAGTCCTAAAATACTTGAGAAAGTTTGGGGCTCTACTAAGAAGATATAAATAAATCAAGAACTCCAAGTATGCAAAAATAAGTGACACTTGTGACAAATGTGGCAAGTTGGGCTACAACATTAAGGATTGCCCAATGCACAAAGTAGAGTACAAGGAATATCTCAAGCAAGCTGATGGTAAAGAAAAGGGAATGGACCATGTCTTAGGGAAGTATAGTAGGAAAGGTAAAGCTAACAAGGTTGCAAATCAAGTGTTGGCAGCCTGTGGTGATTTCTCAAGTGATTCAGATGAATCTGAGCATAGAGAAAACATTTCCATTACGGTGATGGAAGATGAGGTACATGTTTAGGAATCCTTATTTAATCTAATGGAAGATACTAATGATGATGAAGATAAACTCGTGACTCTATTAGTCATCAAAGAAAATTTGAAGGAGTACTCTCTCAGCAAGCTGAGTCTCATGTATCTGTGTTGATTGATTCATTAAATGAGCTTTCTAAAGACAAAGAGAATCTGAAGAAAACTTTGGAAAAATATAAGAAAGAAGTTTTTGAGTTGAGTGTCTGAGTGGTTGAGCTCACCAACGAGAAGGCAAAGCTGAAGAAAGATCTGGAAAAGTGTGAAGAAGAAATGGTGGAACTGAGTGTGCAAGCGGTTAAGCATCAAGCAACTAGAAAACTCTTTCCTGTGAGAATGATCTTCTGAATAATAGGCTAAATAAAATCTTCAAGTAGGATTCCATGGTAAAAGGTGAAGGAAGAAGGATAGAGTTTCAGCTGGAAGAAAAATTGACTGAAACCCAGGCCAACATCACAGCTTCACTGGAATAAAAACTTTGATCTTGAAAGCGAACTGGTTCGGGTGAAGAGAGAGCTTGAGAAAGCTCTCAAGTGGACTACTTTTGCATAAACTCTGACCACCATTACCAGCCAAGAATCCATTAGCAGAAGAGGATTAGATAATGTCAATAATAACTAGGCCCAAGTTTACAGTTGTTCACAACACCTCTATACAAGACTAATGTCAATTAATGTATTTGTAGGGAAAAGCCCCCGACTATAGCCAAACTTAGTCTTAAAGAGACTAAATCTAATGATAAGGACTAAGACATGAATGTATTTCAAGTCAATGCACAAACCACTTCAATCTAGAAGTCACTGTGCGAGAAAAAAAGAAGATGGTCCGGCGCCTACATCGCGTGGGGATGTAGCATCCGGAGACGTTTAGCGGATGGAATGCTAGCATGTAACTCAAGGATAAGCGATAAGTTAATATCATCAATCAACAACAAATCCATATATCATATTTTATCAGATTCATACACTTATCCATACATATACATATACCATATATCAACCTAGATATCAAGGTTTGTCAATATTCCAATACATTCATTCATTAGACATAGAGTGGAGGACTACCACCTCCCACACTTATGGATTCATCATTTCTAATACACCAAGGACTTTAGCCATACTCACTTTATCATTAAATTGAGTACTTTCCCCATGTACGCATACTTATTATGGTAAGGGACTTTATCCACACACATCATCACTCAATAAGGGACCTTACCCAAATACTTAGGCCATTCAAAAAAGGGACTTTACCCACACATATAGGTGGACTTTACCATAAGACATAGGTAGACTTTACCACAATACATGAGTAGACATTACAACAAGCCTTAGGTGGACTTTACCACAAGCCTATTTATGAGGCGAGGTGCTTTCACCTTAAGAGCTCTTTTTAAGCAACAGATTTTACCCTTGAGCCATCACATAAGACAAGGGACTTTAACCTCAAGCCATCACAACCATAATTAGTTGACATATCAGACTTTACCCTTCTGTCCATGTATCTACACATATTCAATACAACATTTAGGGACTTTAGCTATTTAGCCAATTTCAACAATACAAAAGACATCATGGAGATTATGGGAGCCTTCATTGCTCAATCACCTCAATAAGCTAATTCCTTCACTTAGTTCAATTATACAATTCCATTCATGGTAATCAAGACCCAAACAAACTATTCACATTTCATTAGCAATCTATTACCACATTCTTACCACCCTTGGGTTCTAAGCATAATTCAAGTTTATCCCCATATCTAGGACTTTCCCCTCACATTAGCCATAAACCAATAAGGTTACTAATTTTAAAATACATGGTTTATAATACCTTCACAAGGTTATTCAAAAATCATTCATATCCACTGGGCTATTGACCTATCTCAATACATTATCAATATGCAACTAGTTATTTCACTTAAACATTTTAACAAACACCTTTTGTGCATACTTATGACAAGGTCATTTTTATGGTAGAGATCATCAAGACTAGGGTTGATTAAGACTCAAAAGTTACACAACATACAAAAAGTACCCACATATTCAATCTACCATCAAATACATATATCAACACAAGTATATACAAGAATCATCATCATTCATTGTTAGGTGTAAAAACCCTTTTAATTTATTTTAAAACCACCATGTACACTTACTAATTCAAGTGTAAAATACATGGGTTTAGAGTTATTTAAAGAGGGGAAGAGATACATGCCTTAAAAAACTTGAATCACCAACAATCTTCACTCTTCTTCCTTGCCACAAGATGAACACCTTCAAATTCTAGCCTCCAATCTTGTTTCCAAGAACCTTTAGAGTGTTTAGGATGTTTAAGTATTTCAAATAAAGAATTGGGAGGATACCAAGACTTATATAGGTCAAGGACTTAGGGTTTTAGGCAAGGTAAATGACTAAAAGGTCCTTGGTTAAAAGCTGGAAAAACACACACATACAGGGGTACTACTCCCCCTCACGGTTCACTTTACAATCATAACCTAAGGTATAAGTGGTACCCTAGATCGTACCCAAGGCTTATCCTAGGTCAAACATAATGGTTAGGTTATGACTAGGCATCCTTGAGTCGTATACTAAGGGTATGACTCATGAACTAACTCGTATAGACCACTCATAACCAAAATAGTCAACTCTAGGTTAGGTTTCACTCCATACAGTTGGACAGCTTATGACTCATGAGCTTGGTTACGACAAGGGGATGACCTTGTCATATGTTGGACAGTAAAGTAACCTAACATACTATCTAAGGTATGAAAGGCGAGTTCATGGTGGGTATGAGTTGTGACCTAGGGTACGACTCAAGTACCCCCAATCGTATCCACTCCAGAGACAACAAAGACATTGTTGTCTTCTTCAAGGGTTCAAGTCTAAGTGTGTCAAATTTCTTCCTCTTTAATAGGTGAGTATAGATACAAGTTAACACCCCAATATACACCTAATAAGTCTTTAAACAAGTTGGAAACAACACACAACAAGGATACAATACAACACACATATCATGATCATTGCCTTCCAACCAAGAATATTGCAAGGTCACACCCTCGGGTGTTTCAATCATCCTCAACCAGAAAGGGGGTCTAATGTCTGATTCATAAATGGCATAGGAAAGTAATCCTTCTAGGTCCATGAATTTAGATTTCTATCATCCATGAAAACTCACTATTCGGTGACTCGTCTCATAAGAACTAGCTCATTATTCTTATTGGGAATTATGGTGATTCCACCTTTCTTTAGCACACATTAAATTAGGCTTACCCATTTGTTATCGGTAATTAGGTAAACCACACTGGAATCCAACCACTTGATGATCTCTTTCTTCATAACCTCTTTAATGGGTGGATTTAATCTATTATAGTGCTCATGTTAGGTATACAGTCTGGCTCCAGTTGGATTTTTTGAGTAAAATCCCCAGGTAGAATTCCAACAATGTTAGCAATGGTCCATCTGTTGGCCCTTTTAAACCTCTACAAAGTAGACACTGTGGTCTTAATATGATACTTTAATAAATTAGCTACAATAATAAAAGTCAAGGTATTGTTGGACCTAAAGATGCATAATGCGAATGAAAAGGTTGGGCCTTTAGTTAAGAAATTAGAGGCTCCTTAATAGATGATTTAGTCAGTGATATTGCTCTATTCTTCAGATCAAGATCCAAATTCTTTAGTTCATAAGTGTAGGAACCCCTACCATCAAGTGCATTCACTATCTCCTTATAAGTAGATACTATCCTTATCAAATTCATTATCACCACTGCCAGCGCCTCAACATAGAGTCCCTCCTCAATATGTGTTATCAACTTATTTTCATAAACATTATCTATCATATAAACCATATGCATATCCTTAAACTGCATCATGGATTTGCATACATAAAAGGCGACTTGCTCATCTTTACGTCAAAACTTTATTTTCTCCATCAATATGTCAAGCAATACCCTACCCGTAGCTAGGAAAGGCCTTTTTAATATGATCAAAACTTCAAAGTCAACCTCACAGTCAGGAATTAATAAATTAGTTAGAAATATAAAAGATTCTACCTTTACCAACACACCACACAGGATACCCACAAGTTTTTTCATGGTGTAATCCACCATTAAAAGTCTCCTAGAGATGATTTAGATGACCTCAACTATTTGTAGATGACTAGCAGCATCAGATTATTGCTAGCACCCAAATAATATAAGGCCCATGCAAAATTTGAAGACCCAATAGTACAAAAAATGGTGAACGCTGTTGAATGTTCTTTTTTTAACAAAAGATCAAAAGACAATGGCGTAATAATGATACACATTATCAACAAGCTTAAAACTTAATATCTTTTTATTTGTCACCAAATATTTCATGAACTTCACATAACCCCACATCTACTCTAGTGCTTCCAATAGAGGGATGTACATAAATATCTATTGATATGCCTAAATTATAACATTCTCTAAAGAAGCGTAAGCAGTTGTTGTCAAATTTATAACCCAACAGAGGTTGGGGTCAAATAACACAGGTAATATGGTGTTAATTAAGTGGCTTGTGATTTAATTGACAGATAGACAATAATTTCCATAATATACGGGGTTTCTTGTAACAATTTATAATTGATTTTTTAATTGTTGTTGGAAATATAGTGTTAATTATGTAGAGGTGTTAATCAGAAATGAATTTGAACTAGGGTTGTGGTTGCTATAGTCAATGTCATTTTTACTTGTCACTTATTAGATGCGATCTTCATGAATTGCAGAAAATACAGGATTATTAATAGCTACAGTTTTGTAAGACCCCGCAAAATTTCTTAAATCAGTCCTTTAAGCTAGTCAAGGGGGGCCTATACTTAGAAAATTCTAGCTAAGTTCTCAGACTTAGTTTATTTTTGGCCTTCGAAAGTTGGAAATCTTACTTTGCCACTTTACCATCATTTAATGGTCCATATTTTTGTTAATTCATGATCAGATAGGTCAATAGGTGTTCCCAAACAAGTTTTGGATTTTTTGGACCTCGTTTAGACCATGTTTGGTTTTCAAAAATAGCGGACCAATACGATCTAAGCGTGCCACATCGCCTATCGCGTTGGTTAACATTGTTGTAGGTTGCCAAAGCCAAAACTACTAAGGCTTGGCATGATCATAGTGCGATGTGTTGGGTATTTTGTCGATGGCATCGATGCGCCACGACGCTTATAGAGTAGTTGCCCATTTTTCAACCATTAAAAGTTGCGTCCTCAAGGTTATTTCAATCTTTTTCCCCCATGCCCTTCATCCCTCATAACATAAAATTTAGCCCTCTTTTGGCTAATCATATTCATTATTCACAAAATTCTCAAGAACAAAACCCTAGGACTATCAATTCAAGAATCAACTTCCAAGAAATTTCACCATCAACCTTCAAAAATTCACCAACTAAGGTATGTCAAGTGTTCATCCAAGGGTTCCTTCCACTCTTGGAGTCCAAGAAACTTTTTAAAACTCAACATAATGTTTTGCATGAATTTCATGATTTAGTTTGATTGTGCTCATGACTATTACGTTAATGGGTTCTCTAGTTCATGATTTAATCGCAATATCTATGTGAAGTAAAGTGATATATGTGTAGTATCATGTGAAAAAATGTTTAACCCTTGAACTTTACCGATAGGAATGTGAATTATGATGCCTATTTATTGAATAACGTTATGTGCATATGTTATGCTCACTAGGTGTCCGGTCAATTGTCCTTGTGGGTTAATAAGAACAAGAACTCATGCCATGCTAGTTTATTTGCAAGGTGTATTATGCAAGTGTTTGATAAATTATCTATGAGAATGAACTAATGTCATGTTATAGTATGCTAATGTGTATTTATCATCCATGTACAAGTATTGTATTACAAGTGTTCATTAGAAATGCTTTAATGAAAGAATGATGAACATGTAGCCTTTGTTGAGCTTTTAACCTTGTGCCATGATTTACTTATTATGCTATCGATTCCTGGGGATATTTAATACCCGAGAATTTAGCTGTGTTTCTAGAATTAGTGTCAGTTTTCACGATACTCTCAGTTAAGCCATGATCAGTAGAATTTAGTCAGTCACATGACTTTGAAAAATTTAGTAAATTCAGTATTAGTTCAATAATCTCAGAAATCTCAGAAATCCAGTAATCTCAATACTCAAAAATCTCAGAAATCTCAGTCAGTTATCATATCTCAGTAGTATTCCGTCAGTCAACAGAATCTAGTGAACTCAATTCAGTCCAATTAATCAGTACAATTAGTAATAAATCAGTCCAGTCCAATTTTGTGTCTATTCAAATGTGAGTAGGATTTAGCACCGAGTGCACCCAAGGATGGGAACACACATTGTAAGTAGAGGGTGTGATTCTTAGAAGAAATCCTTGTGTTCCAGAACTATGTAGCTAGCATAGGTTGATACATCAATACTGTTAGTTGAGGGTTGATTAGGTGGATTAACACTATTAGATAAGGTTCCTACTGTTCTCCTTTTGGGACACTATCAGATGAGGGTCACTCACAGCTTGTCCTTACCAGTGGTACAATATTGACACCCTTCTAATTGGGGTTATAAATTGGAACCCAACTCAGCTATATTAGATTATTAGGGGTATGTCGATTAGATAAATTCTCCCACAGTTTTAGTTATAAAATCAGAACTGATAGATACAATCACTCAGTCTCATTAATAAAAATCAGATAGTTCTACAGAACCTAGGACTATCAGATACAGTCACCCAGCTCAGTATGGAACTCAATTAGTTCTATCAGAACCTAGACTATCAGACACTGTCGGTCAGTATCAGTTATATCAGTTATCAGAAATCTATGTTATCAGTATTCAGAATTAGTAATCAGTTTTATCATGATTTCATTTATAGTTACGTATTCATACATATATTCTCACGTTCATGTTGTACAGTCAGTTAGTATTATTCATGCATAAGAACCCTTTTGCATTTAGCCTACCTCACTTGCATACTAGGACATTCAATTGTACTGACGCATTTGCACTATGGTGTTTTATACCATATGTTCAGAAGTACGAACTCCAGAGAATCAGTAGTATCCCACCTTCAGCAGTCAGAGTCAGTAATGAGTCCTCATCATTTGAGGATGTTATTATTTGATAATTTTATTCCTTGAGTACATAGTATTTCACTAGTTTGGAGTTAGTTGGGGACATATCCAATCAGCTCCACAATTTTAAGATAGTTTAGAGGCTTTCAGACTATAGTATATTTAGACAGTTTATTTTAGTTTTGGGTATTTCTATACCCCATTCAAATATTGTTTTATCAGACATGTTACAGTTTTGAACCTTGACGACCATGTCTTTCATGGAAAATTTAAAATTAACTCTCTTACTTTATCTTATTCAATAGTAGCTCAGAGCAATCAGCAAGCTGTTGTCCCACTCAGGCATATCATTCATGCCTAGAATATTGGGGTAAGAAAGCATAGAAATAAAGAAAGAGAGAAAATAATAGAGAGAGAACAGGTAGCTTTAATTTTAACCTGCCTACGTCAGAAGGTGAGAAACATTCTCAGTTTTTTCCAAAGTCATCTGTTCAAGCTTCTTCCTCAGCCATTGTTTTTGTACCTATGTTTAGGAAGGGTAACAAAGATAGGGCACCAGGATCTAAATCTTAGAGCAGTGTTAGCAGTGCCCGAAGCAATCCCCTTTGTTAGACTTGTGGTAAGGATCACAAGGGTGTTTGTTGAGCTGGAAGCGATGTGTGTTTCATATATGGCAAGTGTAACGCCCTGATTTTCTGAACTGAAATGCCACACGGTGCTCATGACCCCGAAGGACCACAAGATAACCCATGACTGATATTTGTACCTATAAACTGCATAATATCTCATAAAATATGCGGAAACATAAACTGTAAGGCCATAAGGTTCAATACTAATACATATTTGAAAAATATGGTATAACAATACCAAAAAGGATCATAAATACTGAAGTCTAAACATCTAATCTGACATCTAGTCTGAAAGCCTCTAACTAAACTGAATAATGAGTTGATGGGACATGTCCCCAACTAACTCAAACTACTGAAATAAAGTGAAAACTGAAATAGAAATGAAATTATCATGTCCTCGAAAGATGAGGACTCACATCTAACTCTGAATGATGATCCTGGAATCTACTATGCCTCGGAACCTGTGGTGTAACATAAGAGAAAGCACCATAGCACAAATGCGTCAGTACGTCTGAATGTACAGAGTATACGAGTGAGGTAGGCTAAATGCAAAGGGTTATATACATAAAAAAATACTGACTGATATGAATGTGAGAGTACATACATGCATACATAACTATAACTGAACTAATGGAGATACTGACTACTGAGTCTGAATACTAACAACATGAGTGTACTGATAATAAGATTCTAAAAGACTGAGTTTACTGATATTGATATGTAAATCACGAATAAGTGATGGATCTGATACTGTATTACTGAATACTAAGAGACTGATATTGCATTACTGATAAATGAATAATTGTTTCTGACAGTTCAAATTTTGAAGAACTGGTCTGATTGACTGTATCTGATAGTCCTGAAGCTGAGTACTGATAGCATGAGTTTTGATAACTTTTGTGATTGATAGAATAAGTGACTATATCTTACAGTCTACAAATCTGAAGGAAACTATCTGAGTTCCATTCTATTTCTGAGTTGATTGTATCTGACAGCCCTGATATACTAAAATCTGAAGAGCTATCTGAGTTCTTTACTGAGACTGGGTAGCTATAGCTGACAGTCCTAAAATTTATAACTGAAACTGTGGGAAGTAGTTATCTAACCGACATGCCGCAAATACGCTATAATAGCTAATCTTGGGTCCAATCTCTGCCCCGAATGGAGGGGTGTCAATACCGCGCCACTGGTAAGGACAGCTGTGAGAACCCTATACTAGCAGGTACTCAATGAGAATAGTGGGAACCCTAATTAAGCCACCTCATCAACCCTAATCTGACGGGTTAAGGTGTCCCAACCTACGCTAGCTACATAGTTATGGAACACAAGAATGACTACTAAGAATCATACCCGAAACTGGCGGGTGAGTTCCCATCCTTCTGCTCACTTGGTGCTAACTTCTACTCCCATCTGAAGGATACTGAATTAAATAACTAAGCTGAACTGAATAACTGAACTGAACTGATTAGCTAAACTGATACTGATTAACTGGACTGATACTAGTGGTATTGTTTAGCAGAGCTAAACTAAGTTTACTGGATTCCAATGACTGACGGAATGTACTGAGTTCTGAGGACTGTTTGAGAGTACTGAAGTTACTGAGATTGACTGTGAATACTGAGGTTGCTGAGGTTACTGAGATTACTGGACTACTGAGATTACTGAGATTTCTGAGTTTTCCTGAGTCATATGACTAACTGAATTCTATAGATCATGGATTGACTAAGAGTATCATGAAAACATGACATGGCTCTAGGCACACAACTATATCTTTCAGGTATAAGTACCCCCAAGATTCGATGGAAGGAAACTGACACAACTTGAATTACATGATCATCATAATATATATCATGAATAGGAATTCTTATAATCAAGTCATAAATCTCACATTCTAATATCATGGGCATTCCGACAACATATACTATTCATAGCAATCGCATGAAAACCATTCAAGCATAAGGGAACGGCAACATGTAACATTTAGTTCATATTATAATGATTTGGGGATATTAAACTTCATGTATTTATTCAACATCTCAAACATGGTAGGAAAAGCATGGATATAATTCGCATACATAATTCATATCTTCATCATCAGACATATTTCATGCCACTACCATCAGAATACATAATTAGCATGGAAATTCATATTGAAGTGTATAGCTATCATGGACTTGTCATGTGAATATCATAGAATCATGTAAATAGAAATTTCTAGCATCCTATTCATTTTATCAAAAACCTTGCATGTATTCTTTAAGGCATAGGTGGATTTTATACTTGCATTACATTAAACCACCCAAAGTTTATGATTTTCAACCAACAACCACATATATTTCATGAAAACATCCTTAGATATCATCTTGAAACTTAAACATCCATCATCAACATGTACATATTTATATCACCACAAAAAGTTTACAGAACAACATTTAAAAGCATGATTCTTGAGCTCTATGAACGAATTGAATCCATAGATGAATACTACGCATACCTTGGAAGGGAGGTTCTTGATGATTGATGGAGGAATTTCCTTGAAATTGGATCTTCAAGCTTAATTATACAACCAGAGTTGTTTTTCTCTTTTAGTGCTCTTGGATGATGAGCTTTGAGATGTTAATAGGGTTTTAATGTGTTTAGAAGCTATATATTTTGTGGGGTTAAGTCTAGGGACGTGTAAGGAGTGTTAAAAGACTTAATTACCCTTAAAATAACTCAAAACAGAGTGTTTTTGGCACCTAGAACTGACTTAGACAGTGACCAAGTGATTTCCTAAGCTAGGTTAGGTGGCGCCTAACCAATCGCCTATTCTTAGGTTGGGCGGCGCCTAACCAATCGCCTATGCTTACTGTCTCTCACGAAAACGGGCATAACTTTTTGCTCGGGTATTGGATTAAGGCAAAATTGGTATCGTTGAAAAGTTAATTCGATTCTCTACAATTTGGTGGGTATAAATCAGCCAAAATACCATATTAACATCGAGTTATACTCGTTCAAATATGATCCTTGCAAAATCAAACACTAAAACTTGATGGATCCAAAAACTCTTAGCTTGTATTACCTTAAGTGACTCATATGAACATGCTTAATGCATTATAAGATATCGTATCGCTAGTATACTTATTGTAATTCATGCACTAAAATTCTACCCACAGGATAGGAGGTTTCATACATAGGAAAAATGGTTCATCTCCTAGCTTAGAAACATACGGGGTATCACAGCAAGCTAGGCCACAGTGTCAGAGATTATCCGCAACTAGGTCCTCAGGGTCAGCATAACCGTTCCTTAGCCCAGTCTGGTCGCCTGAATCAGTAGGATGCCACTTCTAGTGTTACTAGTGGCCAACGCCCAAATTGACTCTATGCTCTTCAGTCCCGATAGGATCAGGAAAATTCTCCAGATATAGTTACTGTTATGTTACAGATCTTTCACTTTCATGTATATGCTTTGCTAAATCTAGGATCTTATTTGTCTTTTGTTACTCCTTATATCGCAGTTGATTTTGGAGTCAGTCTTGAAATCCTAGCAAAACCCTTCTCAGTCTCTACCCAGTGGGTAAAACTATCATAGCCTAATGGGTATAAAGGAACTGTCTGGTTATGGTATCTCAGAAAGTCACTTAGCAGACTTAGTCGAATTACAGATAACTAATTTTGAGTCATTCTTAGCATGGATTGGCTTCATTCTTGCTATGCCAGAGTTGACTATAGAAACAAAATTATCCAATTTCAGTTCCCGAATGAACCTGTCCTAGAGTGGAAGGGTATTACTTCAGCTTTCAGAGGTCAACTTATTTACTACCTTCGGGCACAAAAAATAATATCTTAGGTATGTGTATATTATCTTGTTCGAGTTAAGGACTCTAGTTCTGAAACTCCCAGACATGAATCAGTCCCAGTAGTGAATGAATACTCAGATGTATTTCCCGAAGATCTTCCAGGAATTTCTCCCAAAAGAGAAATATACTTTGGCATTGATCTTCGTCCAAATACTCAACCTATATCTATTCTGTCATACAAATGGCACCAACATAACTCAAAGAACTAAAAGAACAGTTGAAGGATCTCCTAAATAAGGGATTCATCAGACCTAGTATGTCTTCGTGGGGCGCACCATTTTTATTCGTGTGAAAGAAAGATGGTTCTCTTAGAATACGCATTAATTACCGTCAGTTCAATAAATTCATAGTCAAGAACAAGTATCCACTTCCCAAAATTGATGACTTGTTTGACCAACTTCAGGGTGCCAGCTATTTCTGTAAGATAAACCTCAAATCAGGCTATCATCAGCTTAGAGTTAGAGAATGTGAGATTCCAAAAATATCCTTCTGTACTCGATATGGTCACTTTAAATTCTTAGTCATGTTATTTGGTCTTACCAATGCCCCAGCAGCCTTTATGGACTTGATGAACCATGTGTTCAAGTAGTACTTGGACATGTTTGTCATAGTATTCATAGATGACATTCTTGTCTATTCCCGCAGGGAGCGTGATCCTGCAGACCATCTCAAAATGTCAAAACCCATAAGTTATCATGACATCTATTCATGTCCTACATGTCAACCCTATGACCATCGCTCATATTCTTTCACGATTAGTGAAAACTCAAGTACGCTCCCAATTCCTAGGATAAGGAGTCCCAGTTCACATAGTGTTATGAATTATGTCCCATGATTACAAAAACTTCAAACTCAGGTCATTAGCTCATGAATTATACACTCATGGTATGCTTTATAGTATACCCAGCTCACTTGACACATGCTTCACTCTTTATGATTAGTCAAACTCAGATTTATGTCATGAATACCCTTAATTAAGATCCCTCGGTGCATCCGTGGTGTGGATGTTCTATTCCTAAGCCTCGGTTACCACGTTAGTTCAGTAATCTATATTTAGTAAAGGAATCAGGTAGTCCTAAAGGACCATGGCTTTCATTTATCAATTACTTAGCCATCAGAATTCAGTACTTCAGTACCAGTCTAAACCTTAGTTCAGAAACTAGCATTCAGTCCCAGTTACAGTCGTAGTTATGGTTACGGTCTTAATTACCGTCATAGCTACAATCAAATCCCTAGTCATAGTCCATCCAGATCAGAAACTCAGTTCACTTTCAGGATATCCTGACTATAGCATATGGATAATAGTTACTCAGTTAGTAGTATTTCAATACGTAAGATTACAGAGAGTTTCTGAATCATGTTATATGCTTGGTCTTGCATCCTTAAGATAATATAGCTTCTACTCATTTATGCTCAGTTACCTCATGTTACCCAGTTAGCCCTTACCTTCTATGCATGATAGTCTGTAGTTTAAGTCCAGCAATCCAAACTAAGTACCATTCAGTCTTACATGCCCAGTGCTCAGCCATTGGTCAGTCAGCAAATCAGATGAGTTAGTCAGTAGGAATTAGTCTGAACAGCTAATACCTCAATCCAGCAGTCAGACAAGTAAGTTCATATATTTTCCCATTCTGTCCATCTAGTCACACTATTCGAAGTCTCAAAAATATGACCATTCTAAGATAAACCAATCATGTAGTTATGTGTGCATCTCAGTTCATGTTTCATGTCTCAGTCTCAGATCCCATATATATAGTTACGATTCAGTTCGTAGGTGCCTTATGCATCACCTAGTTTTTATCAACATCTCAATCAAGTCGGCATTCTTCGAGGGACATAGTGTCCACACTATAACTCCTGAACTTTCATGACCTAGACACTCTATTTTCCTCTTCATGTAATAAATCTAATTTGGAGTAATGGGTACCTATAGGTTGAACCTCTAGCTCCAATATCAGTTATAATCATGCACTCAATAGCTCAGTTCAGTTCATGATCCTCAGTCCATGTCACACGTTATAGACTCAGCTATGTTCTCATAGTTTCATTCATGCATGTTCAAAAAAGATCTCGAGTTCAAGATTGGTTATCATTTTTATGTAAATATCTCTCCCATTAAGTGAGTGAAGAGTTTCAGCAAGAAGGGAAAGCTCAGTCCACGATATATCGGTCCCTTCAAAATTCTTAGTTGCTTTGGAAAAGTAACTTATGAGCTTGAATTACCTTTAGATCTAGCCTCAGTTCATCCAGTGTTCCATGTCTCCTTGCTTAAGAAAGTGCATAGGTGATCCAATAGTTGTAGTCCCTATAGAGGGTATAAACATTCAGAATAACCTCTCTATCAAAAAGATTCTAGTCAAATTCCTTAACTATCAGACTCGTAAACTAAGGAACCAGAGGTCCCTCTAGTCAAAGTTCATTGGCGGAATCATTCCATTAAGGGAGCTACTTGGGAAGCAGAAGCAGATATGCGAACCAAGTATCCTCACCTCTTTTTCATAAATTTAGGCTCAGCCCAAGGAAATAGTTTTCCTTAAGCTTATTCAGTCTCATGTACAAATTTTAGTTACAAACTTGGTATTCAGTTCCATGCTCTATTTTTATTTAAAGTTTGGTATCTTTACCATTACATGTTTATTCGCATATTTATGAGTCAGTTCAGTCATGTATTCATGCATCTGATATGCATGATCAGCTTATCAGTACTCCCAGCCCATGTTTAGTATACTTAGCTCATTCGTGATCTCAGCCATATATTCATAAATCAGTTACTCATGCATTAGATATGTATGTAAAGTATAATATATTCAGTTTATCAGTCATGCTAGTCATGAAATCATGCATCAGATATGCATGCTCAGAATAACTCTTAGTAAAGCAGTAATATTAGTCATGAAATAATGTTTTAGTTATTTATGTCCTATATATATTTCAGTTTGTATTTTTCCCCATCTCAGTCAGTCTCATTCGAGGACGAATGGTCTCAAGGGGGAGATATTATAAGACCCCGCAAAATTTTTAAGCTTAAATCAGTCCTTTAAGAATGTCAAGGGGGTCCCATACTTAGAAAATTCTAGCTAAGTTCTCACACTTAGTTTATTTTTGGCCTTTGAAAGTTGGAAATCTTATTTTGCCACCTTAATATCATTTAATAGTCCGTATTTTTGTTAATTAATGATCAGAGAGGTCAATAGGTATTTTTGGATAATTTTTGGATTTTTTGCTACTTGTTTAGACCATGTTTGGTTTCCCAAAAGAGTGGACCAATGCGATCTTGGCATGCCACGTCTTCTATCACGATGGTTAACATTGTTGCAGATTGCTAGAGCCAAAACTACTGAGGCTTGGCATGATCATGGCGTGACGCATTGGGTATTGCGTTGATGCCATCGAGGTGAGGCATCACTTATAGCGTCAATTCCCAGTTTTCAGTCATTAAAGCTGCATCCTCAGGTTTATTTTAGTCCTTTTCCCCACGCTCTTCATCCCTCATAACATGAAATTTATCCCTCTTTTGTCTAATTATATTCATTATTCATAAAATTCTCAAGAACGAAACCCTAGGACTATCAATTCAAGAATAAACTTTCAAGAAATTCCACCATCAACCTTCAAGAATTCACTAACTAAGGTATGTCAAGTGTTCATCCAAGGGTTCCTTCCACCCTTAGAGTCCAAGAAACCTTTTCAAAATTCAAGATAATGTTTTGGGTGAATTTCATGATTTATTTTGATTGTGCTCATGACTATTACGTTAATGGGTTCTCCAGTTCATGATTTAATCGTAACATATATGTGAAGTAAAGTGATATATATGTAGTATCATGTGAAACCATGTTTAACCCTTGAAATTTGCCAATAGTAATGTGAATTATGATGCCTATTTGTTGAATAGCATTATATGCATATGTTATGCTCACTAGGTGTCTGATGAATTTCCCTTGTGGGTTAATAAGAACAAAACTCATGCCATGCTAGTTTATGTGCAAGTTGTATCAAGCAAATATTTGATAAATTGTATATGAGAATGAACAAATGTTATGCTATAGTATGCTAATGTGTATTTCTCATCCATGTACAAGTAACGTATTACAAGTGTTCGTTGGAAATGCTTTAATAAAAGAATGATGAACATGTAGCCATTGTTGAGCTTTTAAGCTTGTGCTATGATTTACTTAGTATGCTATCGAGTCTTGGGGGTATTTAATACCCGACAATTTAGCTATGTTCCTAGAGTTAGTATCAATTTTCATGATACTCTCAGTCAAGCTACGATCAATAGAGCTCAGTCAGTCATATGACTCAAGAAAATTCAGTAAATTTAGTATCAGTTTAGTAATCTCAGTAATCTTGGTAATCTAGTAATCTCAATACTCAGAAATCTTAGTCAGTTATTAGATCTCAGTAGTATTTCTCCAGTCAACAGAATCCAGTGAACTCAGTTAAGTCTAATTAATTAGTATAATTAGTAACAGATCAGTCCAGTCCAGTTCAGTGTTTATTCAGATGGGAGTAGGATTCAACACCGAGTGAACCCAAGGATAGAAAGATTCACTATCAGCAGAGAGTGTGATTCTTAGAAGAAATCCTTGCATTCCAGAACTATTTAGCCAGCATAGGTTGAGACATCAACACTATCAGTTGAGGGTTGATGAGGTAGATTAACACTGTCTGGTGAGGGTCCCACCGTTCTCCTTTGAGGACACTGTCAGATGAGGGTCACTCACAGCTTGTCATTACCAGTGGTGCAGTATTAACACCCTTCCAATTGGGGTTACAGATTAGACCCCAACTCAGCTATATTAGCTTATTAGGGGTATGTTAGTTAGATGAATTATCCCATAGTTTTAGTTACAGAATCAGGACTGTCAGATATAGTTACTCAGTCTCAGTAATAGAATTCAGATAGTTCTGCAGAACCTAGCACTGTCAGATACAGTCACCTAACTTAGTACGAAACTCAGTTAGTTCCATCAGAACCTAGACTGTCAGACACAGTCGCTCAGTATAAGTTTATCAATTATCAGAAAACCATGTTATTAGTATTCAGAATCAGTAATCGATATTGTCATGATTTTAATTACAGTTACGTATTCATGCATGTGTTCTCACGTTCATGTTAAACAGTTAGTTAGTATTGTTCATGCATAAGAACCCTTTTGCATTTAGCCTACCTAACTTGCATACTAGTATATTCAATCGTACTGATGCATTTATGCTATGGTGTTTTATACCATAGGTTTAGAAGCACAAACTATAGAGCATCAGTAGTATCCCAGCTTCAACAGTCAAAGTCAGCAGTGATTCCACATCATTCAAGGATGTTATTATTTGATTATTTTATTCCTTCAGTACTTAGTTATTTCAGTAGTTCAGAGTTAGTTGGGGATATGTCCCATCAACTCCACAGTTTTCAGATAGTTTAGAGGCTTTCAGACTACAGTATGTTCAGACAGTTTATTTTAGTATTGGGTATTTTTATACCCCATTCAGATATTGTTTTATTAGACATGTTACAATTTTGAACCTTATGGACTTACAGCTTATATTCTGTATTTATATAGTATATTATACAGTATTCAGGTACAGATATTAGTCATGGGTTAGTCTGTGGTTCTTCGAGGTCATACACACCGTGTAGCATTTCGGATACCAGATTTGGGGCGTTATAAGTTTATCTAAGTATTTTTCAACCTACTTATATATTTTGTTCCTTAATTTTTTTCAAACTTATAGAACCCCCTTTTTAGTTTGATTTTATCTTGAGATGGTCAATCAAATTAAAGCATTGGCTATTAGACAGAAAATTTATGATTCTGAATCCTCGTTGATGATCCACATCCTATTATTAATCCCTTATTTCAAGCAAATTAACTTAAGGCAGGCTCTATTGTTTGCAACCAATAGAAAGTAGTTAAAATGATAGAATTATCAATATGAATCCCACAATCATTCAAATCTGAATGACACTAACAATTAAACAATGAATTCACCATAGCTCCCACAACTCTAGTTGTGGGAGTTTAGTTGCTCATGAATTTAAGAAAGCATGCAAAAGATTAATTCATAATTCAAAGAGCTATGCTTACAAAATATGAGATCAAATTCCTTTTCTTCAAATTATCCACATTATAGTTCAAAAACTCCAAAAAAATCATAACTCAAGACTTTAAAGAAACCCAACTCTAAAACTAACGTCTAAGAAAAAAGAGTCCAAAATGCAGAGGAAACCCTAAAAGCTACTATTTATATCTTCAAAATTAAAAATTTAAATTTCAAAAAGAAAAATAGTTACTCAACAGTTGATAAAAAGGTTGATGGCTAATTACTTGCTGACATCTCGTCAACCAAGTCGTTAATTGAGTTTTTTAGCAGCCTTACTCTGCTTCTGGTTGACGATGGTGTTGAAGAATTGTCACCTAGCTAAAAAATTATCAATATAGGCATAAATTTACTCTTCACATGTTGCTTTAGTCTGAAGACTATGCTGACAACTCATCACTTAGCTGACGGCTTGTCACATCTAGTCATTAAAATAACTTTTTGTTCCTTTTCTTTGGTTTTTTAAGAATTTGACTTTTCTTGCATAACTAAACAACATACGATCAAAAATAACTGAAAGTTTCTTAATAACTTACAATTATTCCAAGTTAAATGTTTCAAATGCGTTGTTGGAAATCCAACACATAAACTCCCTCAGCTTAGAACACTTGTTTGTCCTCAAGTAACTACATAATACAGTATTATACACACAATAGAGTATCAATGGGTAGAATGGCATTTCTTCTTTTAAACTTGAACCCATTAAGAAAAGGGTGATCTTTTGGCCAAATAACAATAGGATTCTATTCTTAGCATCAAAGTTCCAATAAGCAATGCTACCTATACTTAGAGTATTCGATCAAATAGTCAGCAGTCACAAGTACCATTCAAATGCACACACTACAAGAAAGAAGTTTCTCGCATAGAATATTACTTTTTATTTTAGGAACTAGAAGTCAAATCTCTCACTCTCACAAGTAAATTTCAAATTGTGCCCCTGCTATATTATAGGCTTGTCCTTACAATTCTTTTTTGGTCATCTAGAAGACTAACTATGACCACTGCAAGGCTTTCTCAGCTTGTATTGAATGCTTAGATGCGGTAAAGATAAAATTTATGATAAGTGAATTAGCTCCCAACCCCTCCCCCCGATGCAACTTAGCAACTTCTGTGCTTGTTCACTTGCATGATTTTCCATATTCCCTTTTCTAGTGCAGCAACTTTTATGACTATCTTTAATTCCTTAATAAAATACTATTATTATTTTAATCTATATATATATATATATATTATTTTTATTTTTTATTTTTGTATATTATATTCACACATGTAGTTGTACACATAAACATCCTTTTCCTACTTCTCATTTTGCACCCTATTTTAATCATCACATTCCCCTACCATAGCCACCCTAAACTTAGGCAAGTTACGTGAGTTGAGGTGTATGATGTATAGGGAAGGACTGGGACCAAAATAAAGGTTTAACTTTAAAAATAGAGAAAGATGAGAAGTTTAAGGACAGGGAGGTGTAATAGCTCGAACAGGGATCAAAAAGGATCTACTAACAATGTTTGGTAGTTTATTTATGCTAAGTGGATTGAATATCAAAAATAGCCTATGATCCTTTCTTAGATGCCTACTTGAAACCTAATGAAATGAACAAGGCAAGTTCTGGATGCATGCACATAATAAGAAAAATAATACAAAGACCTCACATACTCATGGCACAAAATAGTATCATCATCACCGACCATTCATTTAATCCTTAATCATAAGAAAATGTTACCATATGTGTACATTACTAAAGACAGTCATCACCTTCTAGTGTACAATTCAGCATTAATATTACAAAATATTTGGTGGGTTTGCATTTTCAAAACAATTCAACCAACACTTGCTACTCATTAATATCCACTCTTTTTGCATACACAACACACAAGATCAAATCAAAGCACAATAGTAAAACTGTCCTAAACTCCTGAACATGTCAGTTCCCTAGATAGAGCACAAGAGAATAGAAAATAGGAAATAAACTCTTGTGTTTCCAAGTACCTCCACCCCCCCATAATAAAAATTATATATTTCCCCTACTATATTATTTTTGAATTTCAAGAACATAGGTGAGGACATACGTACAGCTCCCTAGATATTTGTGTCATCCGACACCGAGTGTGTAGTTGTATCAACAGTAGTAGGAACATCTGTAGTGTCACTAGGTTCCAATGGTGTGCTCACAATAGTAGTTAGTGGAGTAAATTACTCCTCAACAATCTCAATACTACCCATATCTTTAGGTGGTCCACTCACTAAGGCTCCCACAGCTCTAGCCCGTAGTGTTTCTTCTTTTGGTTAGTCTATTTCTCGTAATTTTCTCCTTGCTTTTTTCAACTCTCTTTTCTTCTTCTTTTTTCTCTTCTTGTCAATAAATTTCTCTTTTCACTTTTATTTTTTTTTCTTTTACTTTTCCCTTTTGGATCCATTGGTTTTCCAGTAATGATAAATAATGTTTCCTCCTTATATTCTATGTCCTTATTAACCGAGACTAAAAATGTCAAGGTCTGACAGATCTATAAAGATGTGATGTTGTCCCTTGCTCTATCTAATATTAATTCAAACCAAGCAAGATCAGGAATAATTATCTCTCTCAATCTCTCATTAACTCGATATTCCATATCATCAATATGCCCATGGATTTGGCATAAGGCACCATAGTTTCTTTGGTTTCTTTATCAACTAATAGCTCAAATTATTGATAAAATAACTTTAATTGAGCATAAAATCTCTTTCCTTATTTGACCATCTTCTTAAAATTCTGAGGAGTGATAGCATACTCAAAACTAGAAACTATGATAATTGTTGGTCCTTCCTTCTCAGGTGTAGGTATAGTACCTGCGAAGGAGGTAGTGTGAAAGAATTCTGATAATGAAATTTGTATACCTTGTGTAGATTCGTAGGTAGGTGCAGTTGTATTAATTACCTCCGTGGTTGGAGTATCATCTAAAATACTATCTCCCTTACCTAAACTCAATGTAGGTATACTTTCATATCTACTGTAGAAATATGCGTCTTTGTGGTCTTCACTCTATTATCTACTCTAGTGATCATAGGGACATGAGCTTCCACACATAGCCTAGTGATCAGCAAGTAAAAGGGTATGTTTTATTGATTTTTGTTGCTCGAATCTTGATTTCATCAACAATTATCTCTCTAAAATTCAATGAGAACCTCGACATAAGACTGGACACTAATACTAGCTTATCATCACCCAATATATTGTCTTTTATCATCGGCGTTAATCTGAACTGCGTGATTCCACACCAGAACTTTGCTACATAAGATAATGTAGCTATTGTAATTCTTGAACTTAGGTTATTTATCTACTTTGATTCTCTTTCTACTAAGATTTATGCTAATCAAGGGCGTTGATTAGCTTTATCATTCATTATGTGATAGAACTCAAGAGTAGAGGTTGGAGGTATAAATTTCTCTCAGTGTAAACATCTATTAATGGTGCAATCAGAAAAGTCCATCATAACATCCCAAGCTGGTACCTGATCCATGTTTTCCTTGTCTATGGCTTTCTCTCCCTTTATACGTATGTTCTCAAAAGTCCCAGCATAGTTTGCACACAATTTTCTCATAATATCCCAATAATATGATCCTTATCCTCTGGTGGTCCATTCTAAATCATACAACTTGATCGTTCTTTTAATTTCAGGATACTTGCTCAGCCCAAATGTAATGATCCTAACTTATTCTAAAAAATTCATTTTCATGTTTTTTTATGGGTGGTTGCCAATCCTTTACAAAATATTTTGGATGATCCCTCAACTTTACATCTTAAACTATCTTGGATAACAGGATTTTTACTCTCAATCACATCACTTCATAGTGGAAAATTCTCTTCCAAGGGGTAGGGTGTTCTAAGGTAGAAGAGTATTTTTACTCAGAACTCTCATCATCAGAGTTAGAATCACTCTCAATAGCCACTACCCTCTCATCAGACTGAAGGGTTAGTTTCATTATACGAAGACTCTGCCTAGTAAAATATCCTTGTTGTCCAGCTTATTCAGGTTCATTCTCTAATTCATTAAATAGTCTCTGAGTTGAGGTGGTTTTGGTTGTTCATTTGTTGGTGCACTTTGGTTAACCTTTTAGAGGCATAGTTATATCTGCATCATCAAACACAAGTCCATTATTATGAAAAGGAAGAGAGGGGATATAAAGTGTTACTTTACTTTGACATTGTTGACAATTTGGGTTGATAGCTCATCAACTTGTTGACATCTTATCAACCCCATCGTCAACCTACTGCAGATTCATCCATCACCTTAGAAGCATAGTTGATGACTAAGTTGATGGCTCATCACTTTGTTGACAACTTATCAACTTAATTGCCAACATCAAGTAGAATCACCCAATCTTTATGAACATAAGGAACGACTAAGTTGACGGCTCATTACTTTATCGACAACTTGTCAACTTTGTCGTCACCCTTAAATAGAATCACACAAACTTAAAATCATAGGTGATGACTTAGTTGACAACTTATCACTTTATTTACAACTTTTCAACTAGTTCGTCAACGTAAAACAGGATGTAGTGCACTTTATTACCATTTAGAGGATTGGGGTTGATAACTTATCAACAAGTTGATGCCTTATCAACCTTAATTGTAAATTTCTAAACATGATGCACCCTCGATTGTACTCAATTAAATGTGAACATTTTGGTGAGGGTAATTATGATTTCTCATTAAATTATTAAAATTTAATCTTCGACAAGAGAGGTAAACTTCATAACTTTATGGGGAATTGACAATGAGAAACTTTGAACAATAATAATTTTCTTATCAAGTCTCATTCAAAATACATATATATATTGTCTAATATTGCTCATGAATTCCTTACACTCTTTTATGTAAACTCTAACTTATTTTCTCCTTTAAACATAAACTTGACAAAGAAACTCTTTAACATACCTTGAAAATGAAATTACCTAGCACAAAGCAAATGGTGTAGTTGAGATTGTTCAAGAATATGCAAGAATTTATACTTTAGCTTGCATAAATAAGAAGAATTAAAATAAATGAGTAAAGATTTCTATTTCCAATAGGACTTGACTTGGTTGAAGTTGAAAAGAAATGGAAGACTTAGAGAGTGTGGGGTAAGAAGGAAGGTGAAGAGTTTCAAATGATTGGGACTTTCATATTTTTGTAATTTTTCTTTTTTTCTTTTTTTTTAGAATGAATGAAACAAAATTTAAAATACACAAGAAAAGGAAAGAAAAATAATTTTTAGTGGGTAATAGGAATGCCAAGAGTCTTAGTGGGTTGGATCGAGTTAGGGTATAGCCAATAATTTATGGGCTTGGATCGGGTCAAAATTTACTTACCTGAGCTGGAGTTTAAGCTGACGTCTCGTTAGTAGGTTTACAGCTTGTCACTGAGCTTAACAACCTTATGTAGAATGATTCATTAGTTTTGCATCAGTTGAAGACAAAAAGTGATGGTTGGTCACTTTGTTGACAGCACATCAACCATGTTGTCATATCTATCCAGATTATGTTGTATATTTACTCTAGTTTGACAACAAGATTGATGTATTGTCACTTTTTGACAGCTCATCAACCTTGTTATCAAGGCTATCCAGATTACATCAGTTGTTTTCTCTTAAGTCTACAATAGGATTGACAACTTGTCAATCCTAATTTTTTGAACGATCTTAGCTTATTTTTTCTTTGTTCCTGCACCTATTAACAGACATATTTCCCATGGTGACTCCTAAAAAGAAAAAATTATGTAAAACACAAAATTTGTGTTGCCTCCCAATAGTGCTAAATTTAACATCGTGACATGGCTCTATTATCTTGAATACTTAAAATTCGTCAAGATATACTTTAAACAACACGTTTAACTCATCCATTAGGCCAATGTATTGCTTGATTCTTTGCCTGTTAACTTTGAAAAAGTTTCCTTCTTTGTTTTCTAACTACAATACTCTAGAAGATAAGGCTTGAGTCACTCCCAATCACCCACTTGGAAGACACTCCTTTTGATTCTCTAATTATGGTACCACATCATCCTTTTCCTATCAAGATCAGCCCACTCGTAGGCTCAGAGTTAAAACTCATCTATCTCATTAAGTTGATCTTGCCTTATATCAGTTACTTCTTTTAAACTCAAGTTTAACTTCTTGAGTGCCTACAACACCATATGTTTTAGCTCCATTGGCAAGTGACAAGCCTTACCAAAGACTAGTTGGTAAGGAGACATTCTGATGGGTGTCTTGAAAGTATTTCGATATGCCCCAAGAAAATCATCAAGTTTCCTCAACCAATCACTTCTATTTGTATTAACGGTCTTGGATAGAATAGTCTTGATTTCCCTTTTAGACACTTCCACCTGCCCACTAGTTTTTGGGTGATAAAGTGTGGCTACCTTATGTTGTTTCACCCCATACTTAACCAACACATTCTAGAACAACTTGTTACAAAAGTGAAAACCTAAATCACTTATTATCATTCTTGGAACACCAAAATGATTAAAAATATTCTTTCACAAGAATGCAACCATAATTTTGACTTCATTGTTTGCTAGAGAAACTGCTTCTACCCATTTGGAAATGTAGTTCACAGCTACCAAGATGTACTAAAGAGAAAAGAACTCACAAAAGGTCCCATAAAATCTATTCCCCACATATCAAATAACTCCACTTCCAGAATCTTAGTCATTGACATTTCATGGTGCTTGGAGATTTACCCATTCGCTGACATTGGTCATAGGCCTTAACAAATTCATAAGTGTCTTTATGAATTGATGGCCAATAGTAACCACTCTGCAAGATATTTCTTATTGTCTGATCGTTTGCATAATGTCCCCTAACTGAGGATGAATAACAAGCCTCTAAAACATTCAACATCTCCATCTCTGGTATGCATCTCCTAATAATGTTATCAGCACACCATCTGAACAAATAACGTTCAGCAGAGAAATACCTTTTTACCTCATGTAGTAACTTTTTCTTTCATGAAAAATTATATTGTCTAGAATGATGTCATTGACTACATAGTTTGCAATGTATGCATACCATGTCACCAAATCAAGGGTGGCATCAAGAACCTGCTCATCGGGAAAAGAATCATTAATTTCCATCCCTTTCGAGTTCTTCCCTTCATTCCTGCAATAGCAAAATCCATCTTATATGCCTTGGTTTTCCTTCTTTCTTTGCTATTAAGTATCCTAGCATTGTGTGGTCGGTATGCACCAGCACCTTTGTTCCAAATAAGTACGCCCGAAATTTATCGAAAGCATAAACCAGGACTAGGATCACCTGCTCCATAACTATATAATTCTTTTGTGCTCTATTCTAAGCTCTACTAACATAATAAATAGGATCAAAAAAATTCCTTCTTTTGCCAAAGAACTAACCCGAGTAAACCCTAAATGCATCACACATCACTTCAAATGGTTTGAACTAATCTGGAGCAATAATGATAGGGGCAGCAACTAATTTTTATAAAAGTCATTGGAAGGCCTTCAAACATTCATCATCAAACGCACACTTGGTTTCCATTCCAAACAACTTGCAAAGTGGATTGGCAATTTTGGAAAAAAAATTAAAAACCTCTTGTAAAAACCTGCATGGCCAAGGAAACTATTCACCCCTTTCACTGAGATATAATGAGGTAGTTTCTCAATGACTTTAATCTTGGTTGTAACAACCTTAATTCCATAGGCTAAGATTTTATACCTCAATATTATGCCCTTCTTCACTATGAAGTGGCATTTTTATTGGTTAAGAATAAGGTTGAACTCCTCACAATACTGTAATGCATTGACTAGGTTCATCAAAAAACTCTCAAATGAGTCACCAGCCACTAAAAAATCATCCATAAATACTTACAAAGTATATTCCACCATGTTTGAGAAAATGGAAAACATACACATTTAGAAAGTGATAGAGGTGTTGCACAACCCGAACGATATTCTCTTAAAAGCAAAGGTTCCATATAGATAAGTGAATATCATTTTCTCTTGATCTTCAGGTGTAATTGATATTTTATTGTAACCTGATTATCCATCTAAGAATAAATACCAAAATCTTCCTACCAATCGGTCTATAATTTTGTCCATGAAGGGCATTGGGGAATGATCCATTAAAGTCCTGAAATTAACATCCTGTAGTTCATACAAACCCTTCACTCAATCACTGGACTGAGTGGAATGAGCGCATTCTTCTTATTAGCTACAACTATCATGCCTCCTTTCTTAGGAACACACTGAACTGGGCTTACCCATTTACTATCAAAAATTAGGTAAACCACTCCTGTATCTAACAACTTTATTATCTTTTTTTTACTGCTTCTTGTATTGGTGGAATTAGTATGTATTGATGTTCAATCATGGGGAGTGCAGTCTATCTCTAGTTAGATCTAATGAGTACAGATACTCAGTGGAATGCCTATGATATCGATAATAATCAACCTAATTGCCCTCTTGTATTGTATTAATACCAAAATAAGAGCATCAACCAAGTACTCCACCAAATCAGCCACAAGGATCACTAGTAAAGTATTACCTTCACCTAAAAACAAATACGAAAGATGGCCTGATAAATTCTTCAAGTCCAACACTGGTAGTTCTTCAATAGAAGGCTTTGCAGGGGGTGTTGGTCGATATTTCAAATCCAAATCCAGCTTCTTAAGAGTAGATGAGTATGACCTCATTCCAGTCAATGCACATACAATCTCATCATATTCATCAATTCCTTCACTGTCAAAATTCATTAACACTATAGCTAAAATCTCTATCGCAAACCTTTCTTCAACTGGTAAAACTAGATCAACTTTATTAAGAACAGTAATAACCGATAATACACTTATCTCCCTCAATTGCTTCATAGATTGGCAACTGTTAAAACTAATTTCTTCATCATTGAGCCTAAATATTTGCTTGTTTTACTCCACATCAACCAATACTCTCCAAATTACTAAAAAACAACCTACCCAAGATTATGGGCACATCAAAGTCTACTTTGGAATTGAGGATTACAAAGTATATAAGAAATATAATGTTGACCACTTTTATAAGTACGTCATAAAGAATACCAACTGGTCTCTTCACTGACCAGTCCGGCATCAACAACCTCACTGATGTTATAGTATATCAAAAGACATTAAAGTGATGATAGCTCCAATATCACAGATTGCCTTAGAAAAACTAAATTCTCCTATCATACACGGGATAGTGAATAATCAAAAGCATAGAATTTATCTATAACCTCAAATTAAATTAAAGTTCTTATTGTAGACTTAGTTTAGGTGACCTATTATCATCATGGGCTTTAAGGGAAACCTTATCCTTGATTTAGGTAGTTGATTTCTTTAGGAAGGGTTTTGGAGGGACAATAATGATAGATACCTTTAGTCATATTTGGTAGATTACTCTGGGTAGTGTGGTAATAAGGATGTGTGGGTTGAATATTAGATTAGTTAGGGTTTTATCTTTATGTTAGTGCCCTTTTAAGGATTGAATGGTCTTGCTTACTGAGGTTCTTTCTCTTTGGGATGGTATTTGTCGTCGATTTCATATCATGATGTTTTACTTATATATGTTATACATGTATTTTCATGATTTATAGAAACTTTATTTAAATCTGGTTATGGAATTTTTAAAAAAGGGTAAATTGAGGATATTTTTACTAAAAACTAGCTTTATTTTATCATCTACACTTATTAAGAAACTAATTTAACTTAAAATAAAGTTGGTAATTCTAATATGGGACTAAATAAATTTTACTAGGTCGGTTGGAGTTCTAAAATCCCTAATCAAATCTAGCCATCTACTATTTAATCCCCGATCAAGTTTGGGCACTTGCTATATTTTAAAACCATCTAAAACCATGATCAAGTTAAGACACTAGTATACTGATGTGGTTGCCACCTAATACCCCAAGTCAAATTCGACCAATGGTAAGACGTGAGACCCTTTAACCATATCATTATTTCCTATTTGAATGGTTATAGTATTATTGGTTGTTTTGTGTTCTCACCATGCTTATGGGGGTTGGTTGGGTTATTTTTTCTATAAATTATGCCTTTCAAGATTATGGTGGTCCGGATTAGTTGAAGTTATATTCTATTATGTCTCTTACAGTCATTATTTCTTTTCTTTAATTTTGTGTGATGATCCAATTTCTCAAGCCAGGATGGCACCTACAATAACCTGCCAGTAGGTAAGATAACACATAGTCCAAAACTACTAGTAATGGACTACCAAGAGTAATGAAGGAAGAATGAGGAATAAATATAGTAAAAAGGACAAAATACATAAGATAGTCCCAAAACCTAGTGGAATTAGTACAAGAGGTTCTAATGTAATAATATCACAAAATGAAGTACTAAACGAATATATTGATACAAACCATCTTTGATTACAACATAGAGATTAGTCTAGTATATAGGATGGAGAATGGCAATACTCCGAAATCTAGGAACTCACCCTATGTCTTTGAATTATAGCTGTTTTGCATGACACACACAGCAACGGCGAGAACCCGTACTATGATATGTAAGTTGTAGAAGGTTAGTATGAGTACCAAACATGTGGTAATCAATAGGAAATTGTTGACTGAGATCCAAAGATAATGGAAATATACATAACATTAAAAAAAAAATATAAACTACGCTCAGATATCTAGAAAACTAACATAGTAAAGCTAAGCAGTCAATAAGTATAAGGTCTCCAATTCTATCCATACTCCAAGACCTAAGCACTATACCATGTATCACTGGACAATATACAAATAAAGGTTAGAAGAAGGGTATACATAGTAGAATACAAGGAAAAGGAATGGATTTTCCTTAGGTAGATTTATGCACCTAAGTGTCTTAATCTCTACGTATTTAGCCTAGTTTTGAGGACTTCTTGTGTGCGTAATGAATTGATATTCATACAATTAATAATCTAAATGTAAAATTACTTGTATAGATGTTCAAGTTATGTTCAAAACAAGTTTGAAATGAAAATGATCACTTAGAGTTTAAACGAGAAAACTAGTGTTACTAGCTTGAGCAATGTGTTGCTCTAGTTGATCTTGTTGGATTCTATTATGTTCAAGAACTAATTTGTGCTATTTGATGATGTAGGAAGTATTTTTAGATGTTAAAATAAATCATGGGATGCTACACAAGCTGAATTTGAAGTTGAAAGACTTCCTGAAATTGAGGACTTCAAAGCTAAATGGATAGATTAAACATGGATGAAATTTGGAAATTCTAAGTGCAAGGGCGTGCCACACCCTCTAAACTATGAGATAAGGGAACTCCACACCCGTATACATAAACAAAAATGTGAAAAACTAGTTAGAATCATTATAACGGTATAGCACGCGCTACTGTGCTAATGCAAGAGCGTGGCATGCCTAAGACTTCAAAAATGACACTTGGTTCCAACTATAAATAGGACACTTCTATCTAATTGTAAACACCTTGGACGACTTTTGGGGATGGAAATACACTTGAGTAGTATTTTTTTAGGGTTATAAATACTTTATTTAGTTTATATTTGGTTTTTATACATAAATTTCAATCTTGTGATTCATTGTAAGACCATGAGTGGCTAAACACCCTCTTCTAGGGTTGATGCCAAGAACATGATTACTTAAGCTTATATTTGAGTTTTTTATGTTATTTATCATATTGGCCTTTCATATATCCTTTTTATTAGTATTCTATGGATTTGTGACCCTTAGGATGAATCTATATTATGAACCCTGATGATGGAACAATAGATTAGAACATAGTATGTATGGAGTGGGATCTTAAACGTTTTAGGGATTGAAGTTAGAATTTGTGTTTAGGATAGGAATACACCTAATTCACCATATTTGGCTCATATACAGGATAAAATATAAATGTATTTAACGTAGTCCTCACATCCCCGCTCAATGATGTAGTTGAGGCTATGTAAGATAGACCATTAGAGGCTCGTTAGACCATAGTAATGTTATCAACCTCATGAATCAACAACCAAGACAATTAACTAAACCAACAAAATTTTATAACTAAGTAAGATTGTTCATAGTGCCATAACCCTGAATTTCTCTCCATTATTGCTCAAGCAAGATTGTTCATAGTACCTTAACCTGAATTTCTCTCCATTACTGTTCAAGAACTTTATATTATTGCATTTCTTACGGGTACTTAAAGCTTTCAATTCTCAAATGTTATTGGTTACTCTTACACTGGTTTATCTTCGTAGTAATACTAGAATTAGATTGTTGCTGAGCGCCAGTCCCTGTGGGATTGATACTTGACATGTAAAGACCACTTTACTACTTGGGTGACCACGTATACTTAAGTGTGTGGTAGGATGCAACATGGATATACATGATGAATACATGAATAAAGGGAGGGATATACGTTAACACCATAACTATATATATAAATGTAAGTACATAAACAAGTATATGCCAAAAGTACAACCTAAAGTAGTGATACTAGCATCTTAAGACCTCGTAATCATAGTAGGATCTAGAGCTAACTTAATCAAGGTCTAAATCCATAATGCTTGCCAATGAATAATCATGTACAATAAGATAATCGTAAGAGAAAAGAATCTGAATCATACCTCGAATCTCAGTACCAGTCCAATAATCAACCTGTCACAAACTAACCATAATAATAATAATATAAAATAACAAGCTAGCCCAAACAAACAATACCTAAACTGCGCCTCATAACCCAAAAGATCCAATCAACACACAACACACTGTAAGCAATACTCATTACCTATACCTATGACCCCCCCCCCCCCATAAGGCTGAAAGATATAGGCACACTCTGGTGATAGGAATTGCACATGCAAGGATGAATGCAAAGTATAATCTATACTACGATAACTGAACCTAGTACCATAATGTAACCCAGTGTATACACCTCTTTTGCTCGACGGCTCACAAAGTTAGGACCTACGGTGACCTCTCTTCTTCGGCATGATGGCTCATGAATGAAGGAGCCCCTAGGGGTTTAAGGATTACCCATACACACCGAACTGATCTCGATCAAATATTTACAATAACCATTATTCTCAACAATCTACTTCATCTAGTACCATATATATATATATATATGGGCAAGAATCATGTCTAAAAGAGTGTAAGCATGTAAATCCATTGCCTGGGGTAAACTTGTAATACCCCAAAAAATCCAAACCAATATTAGATCCATGTACCAAGCTCATGCATAGTATATCATGATTCTTTTATAGTTTTATGAGTAGGTTAGATGTATATTAAGGCCATAAATAACTCTTATCCAATAGAAGAATCAAAATATTCCTCACCGATCCAATTCTTGAGAAAGATATTGCCATAGTCAAATTTAAACGATCATATCTATTATTGTACAAAAAAATTTTGGGCTCAAAACCCATCAACAGATAGATAATTGAATTATCTTTCCAACTATACCGATTTTGCCTAAATCCAATAGTAGAGCAAAAAGTTATTCCTATTTTACTCCAGCATGTTGGGCTGGCAACTGTGTGACAATAATTTTGAAGGCTTGTCACATTTTTGATGCCTTGTCACAAATATCGTCAGCCTTAGGCTGAATCCAGCTTCTATATGACGACATTTTTGATGGCCTATCATATATTTTATGCTTTGTCACAAATGTTGTCAGACTTAGGCAGAAACTATCAATTCCAGCTCCTGTGTGACGACATTTTTGACGGCCTGCCACATTTTTTATGCCTTGTCACAAATGTCATTAGACTTAGGCAGAAACCATCAATTCCAGTTCCTGTGTGATGATATTTTGGACGGCCTGTCATATTTTTTATGCCTTGTCACAAATGTCATCAGACTTAGGCAGAAACCATCAATTCCAGCTCCTGTGTGATGATATTTTTGATGGCCTATCATATTTTTGATGCCTTGTCACAAATGTCGTCAGACTTAGGTAGAAACCATCAATTCCAGCTCCTGTGTGATGACATTTTTTACGGTTTGTCATATTTTTGACTCCTTGTCACAAATGTCGTCAGCTATGATTTTCAGCAACTGGAAATCTATTTCATAAGGGTATTTTGGTATTTTTCTTCACCTCCCATGACTTATAACCCTAAAGAGGCATAATTTTTCCTATTTTTCTTCAGTTAAGCATCTTAAAAACCCTCTCTTACACTCTCAACCACAATATTAGGGTTTTCTCTCAAGATCATCTCCTCAAGAGCAAGCCTAAGGAATTCTTCAAGAACCTTCAGAAACATTAGATCTCTTTCAAGATTCAATCACTAAGGTATGCGTAGTGTTCATCTATGGATCCAATCCTTTCATAGAGCTCAAGAACCATGTTTTAAATATTATTTTATAAATTTTTTATAGTGATATAAGTATACATGTTGACGATTATTGTTTAAGTTTCAATGTAATGTCTAAAGGTGTTTTTATGAAATATAAATGTTTGTTAATTGAAAACCATGAACTTTAGGTGGTTTAATATGGTGCAAGTATGAAACTCACCTATGCCTTAAAGAATGCATGCAAGGTGTTTGATAAAATGCTTAGGACGCTAGAAATTCATGTTTATATGGTTCTACGATGTCTAAATGACAAGTCCATGTTATCTATATACTTCAATATGAATCCCATGCTTTTCATGTATTGCTATTGTGGTGGTATGAGGCATGTAAGATAATGGAGATATACAATATGTACACAAAATATATCCATGCATTCCTTACAATGTTTAAGATGTTGAATAACTATATGAAATATGATATCCCCTATTTATGATATTATGAATTGTGGACTCAAATCTTGTGATCAAGTCATGTCATGTGTGTCAATTTCCTTCTATCGAGTCCTGAGGGTATTCATACCCAAAAAAATAGCTATATGCCTAGAGCCATGTCATGTTGTCATGATAATCTCAGTCAAGCAATAATCTATAGAACTCAGTCAGTCATGTGACTCAGGAAACCTAAAAAATCTCATGATCTCAGTTAATCTCAGATAACAGTACTATTCCATCAGGCAATGGAAGTCAGTTAATCCGTCCATGTACAGTCAGTTGAATCATGTTTAGTATCTTAAGATGGGAGTAGAAGTTAGCACTAAGTGAACCCAAGGATGGGGACTGACCTACCAGTTTAGGGTGTGATTCTTAGCAGTCATCCTTGTGTTCCAGAACTACGTAGCCAGCGTACGTTGAGATATCTTAGCCTATCAGATTAGGGTTGATGAGGTGGCTTAACCTGTCAGTTTAGGATTCCCATCGTTCTCTTTTTGAATACCTTCCAGCTAAGGGTCACCCACAACTTTCCTTACCAGTGGCGCGGTATTGACACCCCTCCAGTCGGGGTAGAGATTGGACCCCAACTTAGCTATATGCATTATTGGGCATGTCAGCTAAACAACTACCTTCCATAGTTTCAGACTCAGTATCAGTAAAAGAACTTAGATAGTTCTTCAGATATCAGTATACCAAGATTGTTAGATAGAGTCAAATTGAGTTATAGTGCGAAACTCAGATAGTTCCATCAGGTTTAAGACTGTCAGATACAGTCACCCATGTTATTAGAACTACGGTTTTAGCCATGTCAGTTATTATTAAACCATGTATTAGCCTATATATCTAGCTATCACGTACTCACGATCTTAGTTACTATGTATGTATGTTTACACTCTCACGTTCATATCAGTCAGTCAGTTAGCATTGCTCATGCATGTAAACCCTTTTGCATTAGCCTGCCTCACTCGTATACTCAATACTCCAGTTGTACTGATGCATTTGTGATATGGTATTTTCTTTCATGTTACACCATAGGTTCAGAGACACGAGCTCGAGATAAGTAGTAGCATCCAGCCGCAGAGTTGCAGTGAGTCCTCATTCATTTAAGGGCGATATTATTTTATTTTATTTATTATTTTATCTCAGTTTTGCTAGAAGAAGTTAGTTGGAGACATATTCCTTAAACTCCTAATTCAGACAGTACTTAGAGGCTTTCAAATTCAGTATTCAAACTTATGTTCAGATTTGATTCAGTTTTCAGCTATTTTGGGTATCTTTCACCCATATGGATATTATGTTTTGACAGATTCTTTATTCAGTTGAACCTTATCGCCTATATATTCATGCTTTTTGTATTATTGCGTTATATATGCAGTGTATAGGGAAAGATATTAGTCATGGGTTAGCTTTCCCTCGGGGTTATGAGCACCGTGTAGCATTCTGATTTAGAAAATCGAGGCATTACAAACTTGGTATCAGAGACTAAGGTTCAATAGAGTCCTAGGAAATCTGAAAGCCGCATCTAGTAGAGTCTTGTACATGGGTATGTTACGCGCCACATTTATGTACAGGAGGCTATGAGATGTTTTAGGAACAGTTCCCTTTCTTCAGTATTCATGTCGTGCTAGCAAGCATAATGTCAAGTCAGTCTCTCAGTCTAATCCACGTTAGTAGATTTAGTCGAGTTAGAGATGACTAATTTTGATGTCATTCTCGACATGGATTAACTTTATTCCTGCTATGCAATAGTCGACTGCAGAAATATGATAGTTCAGTTTCAATTCCCGAATGAGCCAGTCCTAGAGTAGAAGGGTAATACTTCTTCCTTCAGGGGTCAGCATGTTTCCTACCTTCGGGTAAGGAAAATAATTTCTAAGGGATGTGTGTATCATCTCATGCATGTTAAGGATTCCAGTTTTGAATCTCCCAGTCTCGAATCAGTCCCAGTGGTTAATAAATATTCAGACATCTTTCCCGAAGATCTTCCAGGCATTCCTCCCGAAAGGGAAATAGACTTTGGCATAGACCTTCTCCCAGATACTCAGCCTATTTCTATTCCGCCATACAGAATGGCACCAGCAGAACTCAAAGAACTAAAAGATCAGGTGAAGTATCTCATAGATAAGGGATTCATAAGGCCCAGTACATCCCTATGGAGTGCGCCAGTCTTATTCGTACGCAAGAAAGATGGTTCTCTCAGAATGTGTATTGATTACCATCAACTCAACAAAGTCACGGTTAAGAACAGGTATCCGCTGTCTTGGATAGATGACTTGTTTGACCAAATTCAGGGTGCTAGTTATTTCTCTAAGATAGACCTCAAATCAGGCTATCATCAGCTCAAAATTAGAGAATGTGACATTCCAAAGATAGCTTTTCGTACTCGGTATGGTTACTTTGAATTTCTAGTCATGTCCTTTGGTCTTACCAATGCCCCTGCAGCTGTCATGGACTTGATGAACCGGGTGTTCAAGCAGTACTTGGACACATTCATCATAGTCTTCATAGATGATATTCTGGTCTATTCTCGCACAGAGCGTGATCATTCAGACCATCTCATAATTATTCTTCAGACTCTCAGGGATCACCAATTCTTTGCCAAGTTCAGTAAGTGCAAATTTTGGCCAATATCACTAGCATTCTTTGGACATATTGTGTCCGGTGAGGGCATTAGATTATATCCTCAGAAAACCAAAGCGGTAAAAACTGGCCTCGCCCTATCTCTCTATCAGATATCAGGAGTTTCTTGGGTTTGGCTGGCTCTTACCGACGATTTGTTGAGGGATTTCATTCTATTGTATCTCCTATGTATAGATTGACTTAAAAGAAGGTCAAGTTTCAGTGGTCAGGACCATGCGAGAAGAGTTTTCCGGATTTGAAGACTCGACTCACCTCAGCTCCAGTTTTAGCACTTTTCGATAGTTTCGATGGTTTCGATGGATTCATAGTATATTGTGATGCATCCAGAGTAGGTTTAGGTTGTGTCCTCATGCAGCATGGTAGATTCATAGCCGACGCATCTAGACAGTTAAAGCCCCATGAGAAGAATTATCCTACTCATGATCTTGGGTTAGCAGCAGTTGTCTTTACCTTAAAGATTTAGAGGCATTATCTATACGGTGTTTATGTAGACATCATCACAGATCATAAGATCCTTCAGTATGTATTTTCCCAAAAAGATTTCAATCTTCGTCAGAGAAGGTGGTTAGAGCTCTTGAAGGATTATGACATGAGTGTCCTTTATCATCCTGGCAAGGCCAATGTAGTGGCTGACGCACTCAGTAGACTGTCCATGGGTAGTGTTTCCCATGTTAAGGATATTAATAAGAAATTAGCTCAGGAGATTCATCAGTTTGCCAGACTAGGCATTGGCTTAGTCGACTTTTCATAGGTTGGTGTATGTATTCAGAGTAGTTCAGAGGCATCTCTAGTTTCCAAGGTAAAACAGAAGCAATACAAAGATCCTAGCATTGTCAAGCTAAAAGAGTTAGATCAGAGTCAGGAAGTAGAGGTTTTATCACAAGGGGAGATAGTGTTCTTCATTGTCAGGGTCGCCTGTGTGTTCTCGGTGTAGATGACTTGAGGCAGCGAATTCTTACAGAAGCGTATGGTGCACGATAATCTATTCATCCAGGGGCCACTAAAATGTACCACAACTTGCGGGAGATCTATTGGTGGAGTGGGATGAAGAGGGACGTTCCAGAGTTTGTGGCTAAGTGCTCTACATGTCAGCAGGTTAAGATAGAGCATCAGAAACCTAGTGGTTCCATGTAGGAGTTCACTATTCCTACTTAGAAGTGGGAAGAAGTGAACATGGACTTCGTGATGGCTTTTCCTAGAACACGTCATCAGCATGATTCAATTTGGGTCATTGTAGATAGAATGACCAAGTCAGCTCATTTACTTCCAGTTTGTACCTCTTACTCAGTCGAGAATTATGTCAAACTCTATATCAAGGAGTTGGTCAGATTACACGGTGTTCCACTATCTATCATCTTAGACAGAGGTACCCAGTTCATCTCTCACTTCTGTAAAGAGTTCCAAAAGGGTCTTGGTACCCAAGTACATCTCAGTACAGCGTTTCATCCTCAGACAGATGGTCAAGCAGAAAGGACCATTCAGACTCTAGAAGATATGCTAAGGGCGTGTACAATTGATTTCAAAGGAAGTTGGGATGACCACTTGCCTTTGATTAAGTTTGCATACAATTATAGCTATCACTCCAGTATTCAGATGGCTCCATTCGAAGCTCTCTATGGTAGGAGATATAGGTCTCCGATCGGTTGGTTCAAAGTATTGAGACCACAGTCATAGGGCCTAACTTAGTATTTGATACCTTAGAGAAAGTTCAATTAATCAGAGAAAGACTCCGGGCTGCTCAGAGCTGACAAAAGTCTTATACGGATATTTGTAGAAAGGATCTCAAATTCGAGGTCGATGACTATGTCTGTCTCAAAGATCTATCCCATGAAGGGGGAAAAGAGATTCAGGAAGAAGGGAAAGCTCAATTCCCGATATGTCGGTCCCTTCAGGATTCTCAGTTGCTTTGGATAGGTAGCCTATGAGCTCGAATTGCCTTCAGATCTAGCCTCAGTTCATCCAGTCTTCCATGTCTCTTTTCTCAAGAAGTGCATAGGTGACCCAGTAGTTGTAGTCCCTATTCAGAGCATTGACATTCAAAATAACCTCTCTTATGAAGATATTCCAGTCGAAATCCTCGACTATCAGACTAGTAGGCAGAGGAACAAAGAAGCCCCTCTAGTCAAGGTTCTTTGGCGGAATCAGTCTATAGAGGGAGATACTTGGGAAGCAAAAGCAGACATGCAAACTAAGTACACTTATATTTTCTTCGCTAATTCAGACTTAGCTAGAGGTAACCATTTTACTTAAGCTTATTCAGTTACAAGTTTGAAATTCTAGTATAAAATTGGTATCAAGTATCAGTGCATAACTTATCATGCATTCATGAGTTCAGCTTATCAGTCATGCATCAGATATGCATGTTAAGTTGGGCTATATTAAGTTTAGAATTCAATTCAGTCCTAAAATTATGTGCCAGTTGAGCATGATCAGTGTATGCATCATTTTATCTTTTGTCCCCTCTCAAGCAGTCATCATTGGAGGACGAGTGTTTCCAAGAAGGAAATATTATAATACCCCAAAAAATCCAAACCAATATTAGAGCTATGTACCAAGCTTATGCATAGTACATCATGGTTCTTTTATAGTTTTATGAGTAGGTTAGAAGTATATTAAGGCCTCAAATAACTCTTAGCCAATAGATGAATCAAAAGATTCCTCACCGATCGAATTCTTGAGAAAGATATTGCCATAGTCAGATTCAAATGATCATATCTCTCATTGTAGAAAGAATTTTTGGGCTCACAACCCACCAACAAATAGATATTGAATTATCTTTCCAACTATACTGATTTTGCCTAAATCTGATATCGGAGCAAAAAGTTATTCCTATTTTACTCCAGCATGTTAGGCTGGCAACTGTGTGATGACAATTTTGATGGCTTGTCACATTTTTGACGCCTTGTCACAAATGTCATCAGCCTTAGGAAGAATCTAGCTTCTGTGTGACGACATTTTTTACGGCCTGTCACAATTTTTATGCCTTGTCACAAATGTCATCAGACTTAGGCAGAAACCATCAATTCTAGCTCCTGTGTGACGACATTTTTGACAGCCTGCCACATTTTTTATTCCTTGTCACAAATGTCATCAGACTTAGGCAGAAACCATCAATTTCAGCTACAGTGTGACGACATTTTTTATGGCCTGTCACTTTTTTGACGCCTTATCACAAATGTCGTCAGACTTAGGCAGAAACCATCAATTCCAGCTCCTGTGTGACAACATTTTTGACGACCTGTCATATTTTTTATGCCTTGTCACAAATGTCGTCAGACTTAGCCAGAAACCATCAATTCCAGCTCTTGTGTGACGACATTTTTGATGGCTTGTCATATTTTTAATGCCTTGTCACAAATGTCGTTAGCTATGATTTTCAGCAATTGGGAATTTATTTCATAAGGGTATTTTGGTCTTTTTCTTCACCTTCCATGACTTATAACCCTAAAGAGGCATAATTTTTCCCATTTTTCTTCAGTTAAGCATCTTAAAAACTCTCTCTTACACTATCAACCACAAGATTAGGGTTTTCTCTCAAGATCATCTCCTCAAGAGCAAGCCTAAGGAATTCTTTAAGAACCTTCAGAAACATTAGATCTCTTTCAAGATAAAATCACTAAGGTATGCATAGTGTTCATCTATGTAACGCCCCAAAAATAGGCCCCGAGGCATCACATGGTGCTTAAGGCTACAAGTAGCCCTAAGCTAACCCTTTTAGCCATTTTTCTACCATTCAACACTTACAATCAAAGTCATCATAATCAAAACATCTAAACATCCTCCATAATATCATACTGCAATACGAATGAAATACGGAAAGAAACAAAATACGACATCTCTGAAAAATCTGATCAATCTATCCATCTAGTCTGACAAGCCTCTACTAAACTGTATATCCATGAGCCATTGGGACAAACCCCAACTGACCCAAACTCAGGAAATAAACTGAACGACTCAAATTAAATGAGGGAATCTAAATAACTAGTCCTCGAACCATGAGGACTCACCACTGTAGAGGATGTAGATCAACGTGCTCGAATAATCACGGTCAAACCTGGGAATGAGCACCTAAACCTACATTATAGGGAAAATGTAGCCCACATGAGAATATGTGGGTCAGTACCATGGAATATGTACAGAGTACATAGGGGTGCATGAAATAAACATATTTATATGCATTTATATATATATATATATATATATATATATATATAATGATCATGTCATAAGTTTTCTTTCCAAATCATGATGGACATTTGTAAATGGCTCATAAAGCTTGAAAGAAATGTAAAATCTAAAATCATACACAATGAATGGTAAAACATACCAATCTGGATACCATGAGCCATTACACTTAATCCAAATATCAAGATTCTTTTCTTATTCTCTCATCAAGCAATCTTAGCGAAATCTGGAATATTGAATGCATCATAAATCTACATTTCAAATCTCTTTTAAATCAGTAAAATCAATCTAAGAATGAGGGACGACTCTTTGGGAGGTTCTTCTAACCGACATGTACACCATGTGAGCACCCATGATGTCCCACGACTTGCCCCCGTAAGGTTAGGGCTGTCCTACCCTTGACATCGGTGTAGAATAATCTCATCTCAGTGATCACTATCTCAATTTTCCACAAATAGTGGAAGTCAATGTCTCAACCTACGGTGGCACGTAGTTCTAGGGTTTGAAACCGTAGTAACATACCCAACTCGGTGCTAAATACTACTCCCAATACTATTCTCAAAATCTCAAGAAAAAATCCACTTTAAGGGTAATCTCATATTTATTAAGTTAAATAAATGCTAAAATCCGTAACTTGTTTCATAAAGTGGATTTTAACTCTGTTGTGACCAAAAGGTCAAATCTTTCTATACTTCATCAAAAATAATCTAAACATGGGTACATGTAGCATATAAATTCTCAAAACAACAATATCAATATGGGTTAATGACCCTAATAGCGATACTTAATCAAAACATTTCAACATTTATGCTTTATCTCACAAGCATGCATAATTTATATGGAAATCTGAAAAATTTCAGCCTTTAATCATAACAATAATCTCAAACTCATGGAGTTTATTTTCTAAACATTCAAAATAATCATAGTATCTTGAACAACAACATAGGATAAGATTTATCACTTAAAATTCATGATAAAACATGTAAAAATCATGTATGTTTGTAAAATAATGCAAACTTTGGGTACAAGAACGAAAGGGTATTCTTGTTCATAACCCCACATACCTTTATGATAACAGATTCGTTGAAAGATTGGACCCTCAATGTTGATTGTGTAACCCTAGTTGTTTTTCTCCTTTAGTGCTCTTGGATGATGAACTTAGACTGATAATAGGGTTATGATGTATTTAGAATCTATTAAATTCGTAAGGTTAAGTTTAGGGGTGTGTAAGGAGTGTCAAAAGACTTAATTGCCCTCAAAATAACCCAAAAACAGAGTGTTTAAGTCACTTGAAACCACAAGATATGCGCCACATATGATATCGCATATATGTACATAGGCGCCGCATATGATATCGCCAATATTTACATAGGCACCGCATATGCTATCGCATATGCTTTCCAGTGGCCATGTGCGATTGGTCAGGCGACGCACTCTACTTCGTAAAGCCATAACTCCTTGATCAGGTGTCGTGTTTTGGTGAAATTAGTATCATTAGAAAGCTAATTCGATTCTCTATAATTTTGTGGGTAGAAAAATGCAGAAATACCACATATTTATCAAGTTATGCTCATTCAAAGATGACCCTTACGAATTCAAACAATAAAAAGACTCATATAAACACACTTAACACATCATAAGCTCTCTTATAACTAGGGTACTCTTGGTAATTTAGGTGTCCAAATATGTCTTACAAAATTGGAGTTTTCACATATACGAACAACGGTTCGTTTTCTAACTTAGGAAAGTGCGGGGCATTACACTATCTCCCGCTTGGGGATATTCGTCCTCGAATGACGCTGGGTATACTAAGAGTAAAGAGAAAATGAAGGGCACACAGCTGAAGCAACTTGCTAATCTTGCCTCTATTTCATTCTACATTTCGAACACAACAAGGGGTGCATCACTCATGAAATCACAGCTGAATAGTATAAAATAACTGCTGAACTACTGCAATTCTGTATAGAAAAGGAATGATTTAAAGCAGAATGGTACCTTCGGCTTGATCGGAGCTTATGGAAAATAGGTGCGGGTACTTGGATCGCATATCTGCCTCAGTTTCCCATGTTGCACCCTCAACGGATTGGTTTCACCACAACACCTTCACTAAGGAAACTTCTTTGTTCCTTAGTCTTCGTACTTGGTGATCTAAAATTTCAACAGGAACTTTCTCAAAAGAAAGACTATCTTGCACATCAGGGTTTTCTGAAGGATCTACAACAACACAATCACCAACGTGTTTCCTAAGCATGGATACATGGAAAACAGAGTGAATAGAAGATAACTCTGAAGGCAACTCAACCTGATATGCTACCTTACCAACACGGCTAAGAACTCTGTAGGGGCCAACATAATGGGGACTAAGTTTCCCCTTCTTTCCGAATCTCTTCACTCCCTTTATGGGTGAAATCTTCAAATACACCAAGTCACCAACTTTAAATTCAAGGTCTCTTCTTCTCACATCAGTATACGACTTCTTACGACTCTGTGCGATTTTTAATCTTTCTCTAATAACTTTGACTTTTTTCATAGCTTCAAAGACTGAATCAGGACCACTCACGGCCGCTTCACCCACTTCAAACCAACCTATGGATGACCTACATTTCCTCCCATATAAAGCCTCAAATGGAGCCATGCCAATGCTAGAGTGAAAACTATTATTGTAAGCAAACTCTATCAACAGTAAATGCTCATCCCAACTCCTCGTAAAGCCAAGAGCACACGCTCTCAACATATTCTCTAAGGTCTAGATGGTCCTCTTAGCCTGACCATCTATCTGCGGATGGAAAGTAGAACTCAAAGGCACTTGGGTACTAAGTCCCTTCTGAAAAGCTCTCTAAAACTGCGAAGTAAACTGAGTACCCCTATCTAAAATGATGGACAATGGAACTCCATGCAATCTGACTAATTACCAGATGTACAATCTAGCATAATCCTCAGCAGTATAAGAAATATGCATAGACAAGAAGTGCGCAGACTTAGTCAATCTATCCACAACAACCCGAATGGAATCATGATGGCGTCGGGAAGGAGGTAAACCAGTTACAAAATCCATGTTTATCTCTTCCCACTTCCAAGTGGGAATACCAAACTTCTACATCATGCCACCAGGTCTTTGGTGTTCTTCCTTAACCTGTTGGCACGTCGCACACTTAGCCACAAATGCTGCTATATCCTTCTTCATGATACTCCACTAATAAATTTTTTGCAAGTCGCGGTACATCTTGGTGGCACCAGGATGAATAGAATATCCCGCACCGTGCGCGTCAGCCATAATTCTCTGTCTCAGATCCTCGATATCCAGAACACATAATCTATCCTGCAATCTTAACACACCATCCCCCCCTTAGGAGAAAACCTCCACCTTTTGGTCCTTGACTGATTCTTTCAGTCTGACCAAACTAGCATTTAAGTTTTGCTTCTTCTTTACTTCTGAAACCAAGGAGGATTCGGAGCTACTCTGTACTAACATACTCCTTTCAGTGGAGTCAAGCAACAAAACTCCCAACCTAGCCAACCGATGCACATCACGAGCCAAATCCTTCTTAACCTCTCCAATATGCGAAACACTACCCATAGACATCCTGCTAAGGGCATCCGTCACTACATTGGTCTTTCCTGGGTGATACAACACACTCATATCATAGTCTTTCAATAACTCTAACCACCTTTTCTGCCTAAGATTCAACTCTCTCTGGGTAAAAACATACTGCAGACTCTTATGATCAGTGAAAACATTAACATGAACACCATACAAGTAGTGTCTCCAAATTTTTAAAGTAAACACAACAGCAGCTAACTCAAGATCATGGGTGGGGTAATTCTTCTCATAGGGTTTCAGTTATCTAGAGGCATAGGCTATAACCTTACCTCTCTGCATCAGTACACAATCCAAACCAACTCTAAAAGCATCACAATATACCACAAAACCCTCAACGCCATCAGGCAAAGTCAAAATAGGGGCTGTAGTGAGTCGAGTCTTCAACTCCCGAAAACTATTCTCACAAGAATCGAACCACAAGAACTTTACTTTTTTTGGGGTCAATCGGGTCATAGGAGATGCTATAGAGGAGAAACCTTCAACAAAACGGTGATAATAGATAGCTAGACCTAAGAGACTTCTAATGTCGAATAGTGACACAGGTCTAGGCCAATTTCTAACAGCTTCTGTTTTCTGGGGATCAACTCTAACACCTTCAGAAGAAATAATATGACCCAGAAAAGCAACTGACCTTAGCCAAAATTCACACTTGCTAAATTTGGTGAACAAGTAATGATCTCTAAGGGTTTGCAAGACGATACAGAGATGATCTGCGTGTTAGACGATACGGAGATGATCTGCATATTCATTCTCACTACGGGAGTATACCAGAATGTCGTCTATAAACACTATGACAAACATATCAAGATATGGCCTGAACACTCGATTCATGAGGTCCATGAAAGCTGCTGGGGCATTAGTTAGCCCGAAGGACATAACAAGAAACTCAAAATGACCATAACATATTCGAAAGGCTGTCTTTGGGATATCACATTCCCTAACTCTGAGTTGATGATAGCCAGAGTGAAGGTCTATCTTTGAGAAGTAACTTTCACCTTGCAATTGATCAAACAAATCATCTATTCTTGGAAGAGGATACTTGTTTTTTATAGTAACTTTGTTAAGAAAGAGATAGTCAATGCACATGCGCAAAGAGCCATCTTTCTTTCACATGAATAGGACAGGTGCACCCCAAGAAGACACACTTGGTCTTATAAAACCTTTATCTAAGAGATCTTTGAGTTGCTCTTTCAACTCCTTAAGTTCTGCGGGTGCCATACGATATGGAGGAATGGAAATGCGTTGAGTATCGGGAAGAAGATCAATCTCGAATTCTATCTCTCTATCATGAGGTACCCCTAGAAGATCTTCCGTAAAGACATCAGGAAACTTATTAACAACGTCAACTGACTAGAGAGTTGGAGTCTCAGACTTAGTGTCTTTAACTCTGACTAGGCGATAAATGCACCCTTTGGAAATAAGCTTTCTAGACTTGAGATATGAGATAAAATGACTCTTGGGAGATGCGGAATTACAGACCATTCGATAACAGACTCACCAGGGAACTGAAACTTAACTACACGAGAACGACAGTCTATGGATGCATAACAAGAGTGAAGACAGTCCACACCCAGAATAATATCAAAATCTACCATGTCTAACTCTATCAGATCAGCAAATATAACTTTGTGAATAATAAAAACAGGACACTTTTTGTACACTTTTGAAACTAGGATGGCCTCAGAGACAATCTCGGGACTCACTTTAAAATTTACAGCAACCAGAGGTGTCACATATGAAAAATTGGACCCAGGGTCCAACAACACATAAACATCAAATTGAAACACATAAAGCATACCAGTAACAACATCGGGGAAGTCTTCCTGCTCCTGATGGGAAGGAAAAGCATAGAATCTATACTGGCACTGACCGCCAGCAGTGCTGGAAGAAGCACCATGAGTCAGACCTGGAGCACTAGCAGTCTGAGCCTAGGGCGAACATCACGGTTCCCCTGTTTGGTATGAGGATAATCTCTAAAACCGTGGCCCTCCTGGCCATATCTATAGCAGCCCTTCTAACCCCATAAATACATACCCCCATGATCCCTACCACACCTGGTGCATGGTGGATGATTAGGTCGGTTACTCACAGTATTCTTAGAATCTGACATAGAAGACCTGTTTCCCTGTTGTTGCCTACCTATAAATGCTAGAGCACTAGCTGACGATGGTTCTGGCATAAATGAGTGGCTCAGAAACTGAGGGTGATTCCCTTCTTGTGATTTATTCTGACCATAAGTAGGTTGCTCGGATCTGGCTCTTTTATTCCCCCTTACTCTATCCCTTTCTTTTATCTTATCTGATTTGATCTGTTGGGCATAGGTCATCAGTCTGGAAAGATTCATCTCACTATTAAGCATAGCTGATCTACACTCCTTAACCACATAGCTTGACACCCTTGTCAAGAACTTACCCATACTGGCTCGATTGTTGGCTATCTGATTTGGGGCATATTTTGCTAACTGATTGAACTTCAAGCAATACTCCTTAACAGTCATGGAGCCTTGCCGTAAGTTCATGAACTCCCCTAATTTCTCCTCTCTCAACTCTAGTGAAAAGAATTTATCCAGGAATACATCCTGGAATGCCTGCCAAGTCATAAGAGCAGCACCCTCTACTTTACCCTTTCTCCATGCAACCACCCAGTCATACGCAAGGACTTTCAATCTGTAGGATGCTAACTCAACACTCTCCTCCTCAGACATGTGCATTACCTGTGTGATCTTCCTTATCTCCTCCATATACAACTATCGATCCTCACCTACCTTGGACTCATAAAACTTTAAAGGATTCATCCGCATAAAGTCACGGATTCTTGCAGCAGCTAAGTTACCTCCCTGTTGTTGTGGAGCCGGGGCCTGGTTGGCCTGAACAATGGAGATAACAACTTATGCAAGCGCCTAAAAGGCTGCCCTAAACTTAGCGTGGGATACATTCTCATTTACAGGATCAGCAGGCTGAGGTTGCTGACCTGTGTTATTTCTTCTAGCTCGACGATGAGGTATATTCTGAAAGAAGAGAGCACGAATTAATAGCTGAAAGGTAACAACTGTAAGAACGATAGAATTCTTAAATAATAAAATGACCTCTTTTATTTCTAAAATATTTTGTAGACTCTTGCTCATAGATGTGATGCGCTGCACACCGATGATCAAGACTCTACTTAACATGGCTTGTCAGATTCCCTAGGACTCCAATAACCTTAGGCTCTAATACCAAGTTTGTGACACCCCAAAAATAGGCCCCGAGGCATCACACGGTGCTTAAGGCTACAAGAAGCCCCAAGCTAACCCTTTTAGCCATTTTTCTACCATTCAACACTTATAATCAAAGGCATCATAATCAAAATATCTAAACATCCTCCATAATATCATACTGCAATACGAATGAAATACGAAAAGTAACAAAATACGACATCTCTGACAAATCTGATCAATCTATCCATCTAGTCTGACAAGCCTCTACTAAACTGTATATCCATGAGCCATTGGGACAAACCCCAACTGATCCGAACTCAGGAAATAAACTGAATGACTTAAAGTAAATGAGGAAATCTGAATAACTAGTCCTCAGACCATGAGGACTCACCACTATAGAGGATGTAGATTAACGTGCTCGAATAATCATGGTCAAACCTGGGAATGAGCACATGAACCTACATTATAGCGAAAACGTAGCCCACATGCAAACATGTGGGTCAGTACCATGGAATATGTACCAAATAGATGGGGGTGCATGAAATAAACATATATATATATATATATATATATATAACAATCATGTCATAAGTTTTCTTTCCAAATCGTGCAGGACATTTGTAAATGGCTCATAAAGATTGAAAGAAATGTAAAATCTAAAATCATACACAATGAATGGTAAAACATGCCAATCTGGATATCATGAGCCATTACACTTAATCCAAATATCAAGATTCTTTTCTTATTCTCTCATCAAGCAATCTTAGTGAAATCTGAAATATTGAATACATCATAAATCTGCATTTCAAATCTCTTTTAAATCAGTAAAATCAATCTAAGAATGAGTGAC
>NC_061118.1:20941985-20942657 GCF_002878395.1 Capsicum annuum
TTGAAAGAAATGTAAAATCTAAAATCATACACAATGAATGGTAAAACATGCCAATCTGGATATCATGAGCCATTACACTTAATCCAAATATCAAGATTCTTTTCTTATTCTCTCATCAAGCAATCTTAGTGAAATCTGAAATATTGAATACATCATAAATCTGCATTTCAAATCTCTTTTAAATCAGTAAAATCAATCTAAGAATGAGGGATGACTCTTTGGGAGGTTCTTCTAACCGACATGTACACTATGTGAGCACCCATGATGTCCCACGACTTTCCCCCATAAGGTTAGGGTTGTCCTACCCTTGCCATCGGTGTAGAACAATCTCATCTCAGTGATCTCTATCTCAATTCCCACATATAGTGAAAGTCAATGTCTCAACCTACCGTGGCACGTTTTCTGGGATATGAAAGTGTAGTAACATACCCAACTCGGTGCTAACTAGTACTCCCAATACTATACTCAAAAATCTCAAGAAAAAACCTACTTTAAGGGTAATCTCATATTTCTTAAGTTAAATAAATGATAAAATCCGTAACTCATTTCATAAAGTGAATTTTAACTCTGTTGTGACCAAAAGGTCAAATCTTTCTATACTTCATCAAAAATAGTCTAAACATGGGTGCATGTAGCACATAAATTCTCAAAACAACAATCTCAATGTGGGTT
>NC_061118.1:20945657-20976985 GCF_002878395.1 Capsicum annuum
ACAATAATCTCAAACTCATGGAGTTTATTTTCTAAACATTCAAAATAATCATAGTATCTTGAACAACAACATAGGATAAGATTTATCACTTCAAATTCATGATAAAACATGTAAAAATCATGTACTTTTGTAAAATAATGCAAACTTTGGGCACAAGAACGAAAGGGTGTTCTTGTTCATAACTCCACATACCTTTATGGTAACGGATTCATTGAAAGATTGGACCCTCAATGTTGATTGTGTAACCTTAGTTGTTTTTCTCCTTTAGTGCTCTTGGATGATGAACTTAGACTAATAATAGGGTTATGATATGTTTAGAATCTATTAAATTCATAATGTTAAGTTTAGGGGTGTGTAAGGAGTGCCAAAAGACTTAATTGCCCTCAAAATAACTCAAAAACTAAGTGTTTAAGTCACTTGAAACCATAAGATATGTGCCGCATATGATATCGCATATATTTACATAGGCGCCGCATATGATATCGCCTATATTTACATAGGCGCCACATATGATATCGCCTATATTTACATAGGCTCCGCATATGCTATCGCATATGCTTTCCAGTGGCCATGTGCGATTGGTTAGGCGACACACTCTACTTGACAAAGCCATAACTCCTAGCTCGGGTGTTAGATTTTGGTGAAATTGGTATCGTTGGAAAGATAATTCGATTCTCTATAATTTCTTGGGTAGAAATATGCATAAATACCATATATTTATCGAGTTATGCTCATTCAAAGATTACCCTTGCAATTACCCTTGCAAATTCAAACACTAAAACTTGATGGATTTTGAAACTCTTAGCTTGTACTACCTTAAGTGACTCATATAACCACACTTAACACATCATAAGCTCTCTTATAACTAGGGTACTCTTGGTAATTTAGGTGCCCAAATTGGCTAACAAAATAAGGGTTTTCATATATACGAACAACGGTTCATTTTCTAGCTTAGGAAAGTGTGGGGCATTACAATCTATGGATCCAATCTATTCATAGAGCTCAAGAACCATGTTTTAAATATTATTTTGTAAACTTTTTGTGGTGATATGAGTATGTACATGTTTACGATTATTGTTTAAGTTTCAATGTGATGTCTAAAAGTGTTTTCATGGAATATATATGTTTGTTAATTGAAAACCATTAACTTTAGGTGGTTTAATATGGTGCAAGTATGAAACTCACCTATGCCTTAAAGAATGCATGCAAGGTGTTTGATAAAATTCTTAGGACGCTAGAAATTCATGTTTGTATGGTTCTATGATGTCTAAATGACAAGTCCATGTTAGCTATATACTTCAATATGAATCCCATGCTTTTCATGTGTTGCTATTGTGGTGGTATGAAGCATGTAAGATAATGGAGATATACAATATGTACACGAAATATATCCATACATTCCCTACAATGTTTAAGATGTTAAATAACTATATGAAATATGATATCCTCTACTTATGATATTATGAATTATGGACTCAAATCTGGTGATCAAGTCATGTCATGTCTGTCAGTTTCCTTCTATCGAGTCCTGGGGTATTCGTACCAGAAAAAATAGTTATGTGCCTAGAGCCATGTCATATTGTCATGATAATCTCAGTCAAGCTATAATCTATAGAATTCAGTCAGTCATGTGACTCAGAAAAACCTCAAAAATCTCATGATCTCAGTTAACTCTCAGATAATAATACTACTCCGTCAGGCAACGGAAGTTAGCTAATCCATCCGTGTACAGTCATTTGAATCATGTTTAGTATCTTAAGATGGGAGTAGAAGTTAGCACTAAGTGAACCCAAGGATGGGGACTCACCTACCAGTTTAGGGTGTGATTCTTAGCAGTCATCCTTGTGTTCCAGAACTACGTAGCCAGCGTAGGTTGAGACATCTTAGCCTGTCAGATTAGGGTTGAGAGGTGGCCTAACCTGTCAATTTAGGATTCCCAACATTCTCTTTTAGAATACCTTCCAGCTAAGGGTCACCCGAAACTGTCCTTACCAGTGGCGCGGTATTGACACCCCTTCAGTCGGGGCAAATATTGGACCCCAACTTTGCTATATGTGTTATTGGGGCATGTCGGTTAAACAACTACCTCCCATAATTTCAGACTCTGTCTCAGTAAAAGAACTCAGATAGTTTTCAGATATCAGTATACCAGGACTGTCAAATATAATCAAATTCAGTTATAGTGCGAAACTCAGATAGTTCCATCAGATTTAAGACTGTCAGATACAGTCGCCCATGTTATTATAACTACAGTTTCAGTTATGTCAGTTATCAGTAAACCATGTATTAGCGTACAGATCTAGCTATCACGTACTCATGATCTTAGTTACTATGTATGTACATTTACACTCTCACGTTCATATCAGTCAGTCCGTTAGCATTGTTCATGCATGTAAACCCTTTTCCATTAGCCTGCCTCACTCGTATACTCAGTACTTCAGTTGTACTAACGTATTTACGCTATGGTGTTTTCTTTCATGTTACACCATAGGTTCAGAGACACGAGCTCCAGATCAGTAGTAGCATCCAACCGCAGAGTTAAAGTGAGTCCTCATCCATTCGAGGGTGATATTATATTATTTCATTTATTATTTTTACACAATTTTGCTAGACAAAGTTAGTTGGAGACATGTTCCTTCAACTCCTTATTCAGACAGTACTTAGAGGCTTTCAGATTTAGTATTCAAACTTATGTTTAGATTTGATTTAGTTTTTAGCTGTTTTGGGTATCTTTCACCCATACGGATATTATGTTTTGACAGATTCTTTATTCAGTTAAACCTTATGGCCTACATGTTCATGTTTTTCGCATTATTACGTTATATATGCAGTGTACAGGTACAAATATCAGTCATGGGTTAGCTTGTGATCCCTCGGGGTCATGAGCACCATGTAGCATTCCGATTCAGAAAATTAGGGCGTTACAAAACTCTAGGACTAAGTCATCATAACAGTGTATAAAGGGTCAAAATCTCTCTCGATCAAGATAAATAGTAATAGCAAAACCATGGATCGAAATCTATCTTAGATAAATCTCGAAAGTGTTATTTTAGGTCTCAAAGGATCATAATTTATTCATTAAGAAGGCATGATTCCTGTTATGAAGAAATTTGTTTTAAAAGAGAAAAGTGGGAATAAATTACTTTTTAGGAAAAATAATAGTCAAACCATACTTTTAGTTGGAAAATCATACCATTTAGCATTTTAGTAAGCATGAATGTACCGAATATGCATGCCGTCACCAGTATCCAAACAATATGATTATAAGTATCTAAATGTCTATAAACTACAGCCAAATCCTTAACAAGGGTAAAACATTTCTCAAAATCCAACCAATATCATAAACACGGCCTTGGGCCCAATAATATATTTATCCAACATAACCACGATATCATAATCTGGGAGAAACCATCACAATCTATCGAGTATCATAGTAAACCTCATACGAAAGGGTTATTAGTCTTAACTATGTCAAAATATACTATCAACCTAGGGTAACAGGATTCTAAAAATATAATTATTTTACCTTAAAGGTCGATTCACTCTTATGTCCGTGAACTCATAAATTAGGATAAGTCACGGTGTTCCACCCATATTCACATCCTAACATCCCTATCTAACATGTAACATATATATCATGAAGAAAAGTAGAAAAAAGCCTACCTCGATGCTGAACCGCAATCCTTGAATCACCCATAAATTGTCTGCCTTGGCTCCATGATATTGAAATGTAGCCACACTATCAAAATAGTAATCTACATATTGTTAGGAGTAAAATGAGATCTATGTTTCTATATAAAAGGTTGGGTCAATATTCGGATAAAGAATAAGGCCTGCAAATAAAATCCAAAATTAAATCCATCACGAGGTTCATTAAAGGACAAGGAATGTTTGTCCAAAATATAAGCAAAAATAGAGCGTAAACTACTTCTCAAATCAACCCTTAAAGTTTAGGAACTTAAGACCTAATTTCTCAAAATTTTCCATGAATTGGGATGGAAATTAAAGGGTAAATTAATAAGAAATAACCAAGAAGAGTTAGATTATCCTTCCTTAGCCTCTATGGATTATTTCTAATTTCTTCCTCTCTTTGAGCTTCAAATTTGCGGTGAAATGGTAGAAAATTGGGTGGGGGGAAAATGGGATAAATAGCCACCATGTGTTACTTAAGCACTCACCTTATGGCTTAAGTGATAGCCATTTAAGAGTCTCCATTATAAGTGATAGGGTGACTGCTTAGGTGGCTCCCTGATCGCTTAAGCGATCTGGCACCATGGGTAGGGTATCGATTAAGTGACTCTCAGGTTGCTTAAGCGGATAAACTATTGCTTAAGAGACCATTGACCAAATGGTCAAGGATGCTCAAGCAACAGTATATCATATCCCTGGAGACTACTTAAAAGGTTATATGATCACTTCATCGGTTTCATCAGCAACCTGATGTACCGAATTTCTCTGAATCCAAAATGGACTCTGATCGGTGTTCGAGATTCATTCAAAACCACATGCACGCAAAAAAAATATGCCACCATAATAAATTTAATATTTTAGACTCAATAGAACCATCAAAACTTTCATTTAATATCTTTTTTACAAGTGTAGGGCCCATACTTATAGCTCTATTTTTCGTATAATTCACTCAATAGCCTTGTAATGACCCTTCGGGTCATTTTTCATATTTCTTCTTATTTTCATCTTTAGAGATTGTTCGTATCTACCCTAAGGCATTTTTGACTTGCTGGGACTGACAATTTAGTTACCGGCAGTTTGTTTGGTTTTTAGTGTCAATTCCCTATTTTGAACTATTTATTGGTTCCAAAATGCCACTTAGTAAACATTTTAGTGAAAAGATCTCATATGTAAATTATGACACACCAGCAGCTCCATAATATAAATTTTACTATAGGTAGACCTTTGGTTTAGGTCTCAAGGCACCCGAGCTCATTTTTCCCTATTAGTTGGAAAGCTAAGAAAATGAAATATGGGTGTGGGACTCACATTCAGTCAAAATAACCTTGGATGGAAAATATGAGTGGTCTATCGCATTCGGAACATCAAATTTAGTATGGTTAACCAGATAAATCCTGAGGGCTTGACAAAAACTTAGAATAATTTGCAAGTTTCAGCTATCAACTGATGCAATCACGGTTGCCATCCTTAGCCCGTGATCGTGGTGGTATGATCGTGACAAGTTATGCAAGCCACAAGATGTGGTAATGGCATACTTGCAGGTCATGATAGTAGCTTTTGAGGGCCCGGACTGGGTATAAAAGGACCTCTTAATCCACAATTTTGCCCATTTTTACTCTTTTTTATAGAGCCAAAAACCCTAGAATAGTGTGAGATCTTAAAATTAAAGCTTGTGGGTTCTTATAAAGCTAGATTATCATCCATTTCTTGATTCTCCAATGGATTTAAGGTAAGAATCCTCTAAATTCATAGTTGAATTTCTTGATTAATTTCTCAAAATTTCAAAGTCTTCAAGGCTTGATTTTAGCCCTAATTTAGCTTAGTTTTCACCTATTTTGGAGGTTAATAATTTCTTGATCTTGATATTATGTTGGGCTGGTTTTGAAAATGTGATTTCCATAAGTGGGACCCAAATGAGGTTTTTGAGGTGACTTTTGGACCCAAAGCACAATAGTACAATATGGGTATCAAAATTCTTGTATGTATGAGTAGAATGCATTTTTGATAGGATGGCATCTTGAGGAGGCTTCTCGAAAGGGAAAAGTGAAGGTTTAGTAGTTTGTTGAGCTCTCTTCAGAGTCAAGGTAGGCTAGGTTTATTCCTTGTTAGATTGAAAATGTTACAGTATATTTATGATATCTTGTTAGACTAGGATCGGTTTTAGGTGTTGAATTAATGAAATGCAAGACTTGAGTTATTTGAACCATTTAGTCTAAATTGAAACCGTAGAGTAGGAATGCTTGACTTGTTGCTTAGGCCTTAAGTGAATTGAACTTCATTACTCATGTTTAGCATCAGAATGCCTTATATTATTCTAGATTAAGTATTATGCTCTAACTATTTATGCCTACAGCAAGTCGGCCTTAGTTGCTTACACTACTGAAGGTTTTTTTTGTACCATTGGACTCAGTTATAGTGCTTGAGTAGAATCTCTAACTTAGGGCTAATTGTGGCTTGTTATACATCTAAGAATGGATTTAGATACCTTAGCCTATTACGGGATAGAAATTGACTTAGAATGTATTTCAAGGATTTAGAAGTGGACTTTTGACCCGCTTTAAGTCAAGATTGATGATAGTTCTCTTGAAACCCTTTGTACATTTATTAATACCTAAAAAATGCCCTTTTAGGCAATATTAGGGAACCTTGATACTGGTTGTTCATAATGAATGACGTTTGAAGTAATTCCTAAATTATTATTCCATATATATGATTTATTGGTTAAGCTTATGATGAGACATTGATTATGCTATTGTTGTGGCTATTGATTGAGCTACCAAATATACTATTGAATGGTCCCTTGACTATGATATTGCCTAAGCCATAAATTATGTTATAGACTATGCTATGAATAAGCTATCAATTATGTCATGAATTAGCTATTTCTCAAGCTATTGATAAGTTATTTTTATGCTAATAATAGGCCATTGAATATGCTATCAATGAGTCATTGCGACTGATACTATTTATGATTATGATCACACTACGTAATTATTCTAGAAAACATTTCTAATGATGATATTAGTAATTGAACCATGAGGTATGTTAAAAGTTATGCTTATTAATAATATGAGAAATTATGCTATTAGTTATGCTTAAAATTGTGATGTTTGATTGTATGATTACTATGTTATTGATTTTGCCACCGATCATTATGATATTGATACCCGGTAAGGCCAGAGAATATTATGATGATATGATGATACCCGGCAAGATCGAAGAATATTATGATGATATGATGTTACTCAGCATGGTTGGAGGATATTCTGATGATATGATGATACTCGGCAAGGCCGAAGGATACTATGATGATATAATGATACCCGGTAAGGCTGAAAAATATTATTATCACCTGACGATACCAAGCACATAGGATTGGTATTCGAATGTTAATTGTTTCTTTGTGGAATGTCGTTGTTATATTATGTTCCCATATAGGGTCTATGTTGGACATTCCTACCAAGGTAACCCATTGCATTAGCTCCAGGTTACAGTGTTGGCTTACCTACTAATGGGTTATAGTAGATTCCATCATGACTTAAAAATTGAGTCATGACAGAAGTTATTGGGACTCAATGGATGGAAGGAACTCATTGATGAAATCCCACATACCTAGAGGTGGAAGCCTTGGAGAAATTCTTAGAATTTGAACTTGAAGTTGAGAAACCCTAACTTGTCTTTGGAGAAGAATAATCGCCCCTTTTTAGGGTTTCAATTGATTTTGTGACTTAATGGGGAATTTGGGGAAATTTAGGCTTATATACCACCCTTGGGGAACCATAAATGATGTGGGTTTGGAGTTAAAAAATGGGAAAAGATTAAATATCCCTTTGTAAAATATGCAGGAAAAAAATCGATACCAGTCGTAGTGGCTGAGATAACGACTAGTTAGGTCAGGTAACGAGTCATGGCCTGGAATCATTGTCAGAGGTTCTACACCTTGGGCCCTTACTATTATGACAATGACTTCCCTCTTGAGGACTCGTTGTGTCTGATAATGGATCGTTAGGAAGATTCATTGTTAGGGACTTGATTTTTAGATTTTGTTTTGTTGACGGCTTCGCCTAGTAACTCATTAGGACTGATAACGATTCATATGCTGGATTCGTCACCACTGAGCTGAAATCTGGGACCCCTCACTGTTATGTAAATTACTCCACATAATGACTAATTATGTCTGACAATGGGTCATTGTCAAAGTCGTTGTCACTGGCAGTTGACAGTCCCTCAGGCAAATTTTCCAGAACTTCTTACTATGATATCGGATTGAGGTAAGACTAGTGGCATTGGAAAGCTAATTCAATGGCCTATCTTTGATGGGTCTAGAGCTCAAAAACTTGAGGTATTACAATAGAGCATGAGATAATAAAGCGTAGTAGAGAGGAAAGAAAATTCAAAAAGAGAACTCAGAAAAGAGAGAAAAAAGTAATCTAGGAAAGAGAACTCAGAAAAGAAAAGTGTGCTAATGGTCTTTTGCATTTAATGGAGCTTATTTGGGCCTAAGTCTGTAGTTGGCTAAAAGTGGAACTAAAAAGGGAAAAGGACACAAATGGCCACTCGACCGAAATTAATTCCACAAAAATGGCTATGAAATTTGAACTCCATTGTCCAGCCATTTTAATTTCCTATCTTGTTCTATATAATTTCTATACATATTCTATATAGTCTTTATACATATTTTATACATAAAAATTCTATTCAAAAATTATATAGTTTTGATACACAATTTATACAATATTGTACAACTTTTTTTTACACATTTTATACAAGAATTATATAATTGTTATACACTTTCTATAATTTTTTATATATTTTATACATATACATATTTGATAGAACTATACAATTTCTATACATATATCTTATATAGATACATATTCTATATAACAATTATACCATTTTTATACAATTATATTTAATTATTATTTTTAAACAACCCAAAAAAAAAACAGAATATTTTTCAGTTAAAAAATTATAGCAAAAAAAAACTGAAATATTTTTAGACAAGGGTCGAATGACCTAAGTTGAAAACTGTATCAGGATTGTATGTGGGCTGTATCAATATGGTAAATAAACTATATATGAACTACATGGGCCAAAATGACCCAAATTACGAAATGGCTATAACATGGAAATAAAATAGCTGACTGGCTATTTTTGGGGAAAATGTCAAACTTTAAGCTATTTGTTTTAAAAATGGTCATGTGGCATCTTTTTCCCAATTAAAAAAGGGGTGATGGGCTATATGGTGTCCAAAGGCCCAAACGTGGCCAATGTTTTTCTACTATATAGAAAAGTCACTAGGAGGACGACCAAGGGCAATTTCGTCCAAAAATAAAAAATTCAGCTTAAAATGGATGTACAGTATGCATCAAGAACAACCAAATGAAAAAAAGCCCAGTTAACTTTCATAGAATTACTTATGTGTCATTTATCATCACATCACAACAGATCATCATCAAAATCCCTGCAAAATTGTGAAAATATGGCCCTCCTCCTTGCAACCATATTTATTAAAATACTCACCCTTAACATTCAATTTCATTTTGTTCTCTTTTTATTTTATTTTGCTACATTCAATTAAAGTAGATTAAGGGGTTATTTAGTATGTAGATTAAATTATTTTGAAATTATAATCAAAATTTCTAGACGATTATATCATATATGAGGTGGTATAAAATAATTCAATGATTGATAAAATCACATGGGTTATATCAAGATTAAATTTGATATTAGCTTTATATCAAGTTTGATTGATAATATAAATGACCCCTTCTATCAAATGACCCCTAAGAGTATTCACTGAGAAACAAATATTTCCTCAATTTTAATTTAGCATTTTAACTAGATTAAATATGGAATGTAAAATAAAATTTTATGATCTTAAACAAAAAATTGTGTGAGATATTAAATGTTTTTTAAATTTTAAAATTAATACATAATTAAGCCCTTAAATTTATTAGGGTATTTCATTTAGATTCTCAAATGATAAGTCTTTTTTTGATCGAACATTTAATAAAAAAAATTGTGTGTGTTCTCATCATCCATTAGATAGTTAAGTTAATCGGATAAAACTTGTCATCTTCTTTAATTATATGCATTCGCGTCAATAAGTCTTAAAATCCATAACATTTCAATTTGACAATATTCATGAAAAATTTCATTATTTCTAGCTACTGAATTTGCTTTTCATGAATATTCGGTCAGAGTAAAATAAAGTGTAAAGGAGAAGTAAAAGCAAAAAAAGAGATGAGATAGTCGATAAGACTAAATTTGATATTATCTTTATATCATATTTGGTTGATAATATAAATTCATCACGTATTCATAAAATATCCCACCTTACACCTCCTATAAATGACACATAAGAGATCCACTGAAAGAAAAAATATTTCCTCAGTTTCAATTTAGTGTTTTAACTAGATTAAATATGGAATGTAAAATGAGATTTTATGATCTTAAATTAAAAATTGTGTAAGGTATTAAATGTCCTTTAAATTTTAATATTAATACATAATTAACCCCTTAAATTTACCAGGGTATTCTATTTAGATTCTCAAACTATAATTCTTGTTTCAACCGAATAATTAAACTTCTAATAAGTGTTTTAGTTATGCACTTTTGGTTCAATTTAATAATTATTTTTATATTTGCTCTCATCATTCATTAGGTAGTTAAGTTAACCGCATCAAACATATCTTCTTCAATTATACGCACTTGCCTCCATAAGTCTTAAAATTCATAACATTTCAATTTGAGGTTGATAAATATAATTAAGGAGATAAAATATTTTATATGATTAACTTAATTATCTAATAGACGAATAAAAATATGTGTAAACAAAAATTTTTCAAAATTTGAATCAAAAGTGTCAGACTAAATTACTTTATTAGAACTTGAGGTTGAGCCTAAATTTTATGGTGTTAAATATGTCATGCGGAATTTGAAAAAAATGCAAAAATTAAAAATAGTCATTCTTTTAAAAAAGAAAAATAATATACCAGGGTATTCCATTTAGATTCTCAAACTATAATTCTTGTTTCAACCGAACAATTAAACTTCTAATAAGTGTTTTAGTTATACACTTTTGGTTCAATTTAATAATGATTTTTACATTTGCTCTCATCATCCATTTGGTAGTTAAGTTAACCGCATCAAATATATCTTCTTCAATTATACGCATCTGCCTCCATAAGTCTTAAAATCCATAACATTTCAATTTGAGGTTGATAAATATAATTAAGGAGATAAAATATTTTATATGATTAACTTAATTATCTAATAGACGAATAAAAATATGTGTAAACAAAATTTTTTCAAAATTCAAATCAGAATGTCAAATTAAATTATTTTATTACAACTTGAGGTTGAGCCTATATTTTATGGTGTTAAACATGTCATGCAGAATTTGAAAAACAAAAATGCAAAAATTAAAAATAGTCATTCTTTTAAAAAAGAAAAATAACATACTTGAATGGAATGGGGGAAATGATTTCAAATAGAAATTATATTTAATTTGAAATTTATTTCATTTAAATATTAAAATTTAATTTATATATCTAAACTAAAATAAATTTGATTTATTTTCAAACTTAATGTAATTAAATTTAATAGAGAAAAGGTAAATTTGGATCCAATTTACATCATTGATAATGTAATCATTTAACATTTAAAATTAATTAAACTAAAGTTTAATCACTTAAGTAGATTGCTTGAGTTTCTCAAATTACCAACTAATTCATTATACTGTCATATATTCTTTTGTCTCAAAAGGGAGGAGGACAAAAGTTCTTTTATAAGAAATTTTATTGATATGCTATATTGACAAATTTGAATTTCCATAAGTGTTGTGTTGATGGGTAGTTTATACTTCAAATTTATCACACAAAGTTTTTTTTTTAATGCTTTTTATTTTTATAATGAGGGAACTGATTTCAAATAGAAATTATATTTAATTTGAAATTTGTTTTATTTAAATATTAAAAAATAATTTATATATGTAAACTAAAATAAATTTGATTTATTTTCAAACTTAATGTAATTAAAATTTGATAGAGAAAAGGTAAATTTGGATCCAATTTACATCATTGATAATGTAATCATTTAACATTTAAAATTAATCAAATTAAAGTTTTATCACTTAAGTAGATTGCTTGAGTTTCTCAAATTACCAACTAATTCATTATATTGCCATATATTCTTTTGTCTCAAAAGAGAGGAGGACAGAAGTTCTTTTATAATAAGTTTTATTGATATGCTATATTGACAAATTTGAATTTTCATAAGCGTTGTGTTGATGCGTAGTTTATACTTCAAATTTATCATACAAAGTTTTTTTTTCTAATGCTTTTTATTTTTATTTTAAATTAAGAGAACTGTTTATTGAGTCATAAAAATTATCAAGTAAATAATTTTGATTCGATTTTATGTTTACACCTCAAAATACTCATAGCAAATTAAAAAATTATTTCAAAATCCTTCATATTGGGCCCGTGGGCATACTTATATAGTTAAAAAAGAGTCAATCAGTCCGTTCTTTCTCCTTATGTAAATCATGAAATTATTGAAATCTGGGAATTATTCGTATCCTCATGTATGTAATTCTATGGGAGTACTTGAAATACAGAAATTATACCTTTCCCGGGTATTGAAAATAAAATTGGTGAAAATGTTTTAAATTTGAGATGTAAAAGAAAAAACCATTTATAGTGAGAATAGACATTATTACAATATTTAGGTCACTATGACCAAATGAGTTTTTCTGCCTCAAGTTATCCTATTTGTGCAAATCTCCCCCTTAAAACTATCCCAAGTCCACTAAAATTAGTTGGTGGTTCAACGTTAGCCCACAACAATGAGTTGCGGACTGATCACGGGCGAGTCCAATGAACTAAATTGGTTAATTCAACTCAATTGAAATACTAAGGATAGAAAATAAGTATCCATAAACTTAAAAGCAAATGTCTGAAACGAGTAGAATTCTCGAGAAGCTTCTCAACGGTTTGGTTTTACACGTTATCCCTGTAGAGAAATATTTGTCCGACTCTTTTATAGGGGTGTGCAAAAATCGAATCGACCGACAAATCGAATCGATAAAAATGTTATTGGATTATTGGTATTGGGTTATTGGATTAACAGTTTTTTATTGATTTTATAAAAAAAATCATTGGGTAAACGATTCGATTTTGGTTTTAGATTATTGTATATATATATATACACATACACTACTTATTCACAATTCAGAAATTCACAAAATATTAACCTATTCAGGACAATAAAGGCACAATACAAAGCTCGAATATTGTCGTATTGGAAAGCTTGAAGCATTTAGTAGCTTCCAACAATTAGAATTAAGTTTTTTTCCGAACTAACGTTCAGTTCAAATTTGAAGATTCTTGTAAACTAAAACGCGTTGCATATGATTTTGACGGCAACTAAAATTTCATTTTTTTATTTTAGTTGTTACTATTTATATTTTATGAATATTTTTTTTATTGGTTAAATCGAAAATCAAACTGTTAAACACCAAAAATCGATAAAGTAAAAATGATAAAAAAAAAAATCTTATTAATTGATTATTAATTTTATACATTTAAAAATTAAAAATTGATAAACTAAATCCGTAACATATAAAAACGAATCCAACTTACTGATGCCATCACTGTACAAATGTTAGAAACTTCCGAAAACCCACTATTCCTTCCAAATATCTAACATAAGATATTTTCTACGACACTTATTAGTCCTCCTTCTTCCATCTGTTTTTTCTCTAGAACTTTCTAGTCCCACTTCCTATTTTTTATATTACTCACAATACTCACTCTCTGTCCTTAATTATCAACACCCATAAAACCATTCCTTTATCCATCTTAATTGTATTTAGCGACTGAAGAAGAAAAAAGATAATGGATGATGGAGTGAAAGTGAAGGTCGAAGAAGAGGGCATTGCCACTGCCGTGCTGCCTATGGAGGGGCTGCATGATGTTGGCCCACCACCGTTTCTAAGCAAGACGTACGAAATGGTGGAAGACTCTTCAACTGATGAAGTCATTTCATGGAGCAGAGAAAGGAATAGCTTCATTGTTTGGGACTCTCATAAGTTCTCTACCACATTGCTCCCTAGGTTTTTCAAGCACAGTAATTTCTCCAGTTTCATTCGTCAGCTTAACACATATGTAGGTGTTTTTAAACTTCTAGTTTTGGTATTTTTTCTAGATTATGAATATTTTCTGTGTTGGCTTAACTTTTTGATTAGCTAGGGTTTCTAAATAGCTCAATTTAGGCATTTTATTGTGTGTTATATTAAGAGTAATGTCTTGGTGGTGATCAATTTTTGGGAAGTTTGAATTGCTAATTACGTTACAAGTATATGTATCTTTTTGAATTTGGATCTTTTTGGTGGATCTGAAAGCAATAGGTGGAGGGACTAGCTCTTTGCTTGTGTCTGGTGGTTGTATAATGCGGTAAAAGAAATTGTTATCTTAGAAAAGGTTAATTTGTTGGTCCTTAAAATTGACATTGATTACTGTTTCTTGTCTTTTGAAATGGTTGAAATTTCCAATTTGATTTAAGGGTTGCCCTAAATTCTGGATTTAAGCAGTAAAAGTGATCATTTGCATTTTAGTAATTCATCCTTTTTTTGCTTTTTGACATATAAGTAAAACATTTGCGAAGTTCAAACTCAAGAAAATGTCATCTTTCCGTTTTATTGATATGTTAGGAATTTGGTTGCGCTGACTGCACAATATTATCCTGCTTTGAATGACTTTGATATATATTTTGCTCCATTAGCTTAGGCAGAAGTTCAGCTAGTCTATGCGCAGATGGCTGGTGATTCTGATGAGTTCTACTGCTTGTGTTTGATGGTTGTACGTACGATGAATACTCGAAGAAAGAAGCAAGCTAGGTTGTTTCTTCTGTTCCAATGTTGGTTCATTAAGCATATGTTCTTGTATTTTCTGTGATGGACTAGAAATTAACTCTGAACTCTGACTTGATGAAATGCAGGGTTTTAGAAAGGTGGATCCTGACAGATGGGAATTCGCGAATGAAGGTTTTCTGGGAGGACAGAAGCATCTTTTGAAGACCATAAAGAGGAGGAGGAATGTTGGTCAAAGCATGAGCCAACAAGGATCTGGTCCTTGCATTGAAGTAGGTTATTATGGAATGGAGGAGGAACTTGAAAGATTAAAGCGAGATAAAAACGTGTTGATGACTGAAATAGTTAAACTTAGACAGCAGCAGCAGAGTGCCAGAAATCAGATCATTGCTATGGGAGAAAAAATTGAAAGCACAGAGAAGAAACAAGAGCAGATGATAAATTTCCTGGCAAAGATATTCAGCAATCCAACTTTTCTCCAGCAGTACTTGGACAAACATGTGCAGAGGAAAGATAAACAACGCATTGAAGTTGGACAAAAGAGGAGACTGACAATGACCCCCAGTATTGAGAACCTTCAAGATGTAGCATCAGTAGCCACAGCAAGTGATCAGCCTATGAATTACTCAAACCAAGAGCGTGAAGCTGAGCTTACAAATATTGGAACTGATATTGAAATGTTATTCTCTGCTGCATTGGAAAATGAATCAAGCAGCAATGTCAGGTCAGCTTCTGTTGTGACAGCAAGTGGAACCGATATGGAACCAGTGCCGGAGAATATTTGGGAAGAGTTGCTTGGTGATGATCATATATCTGGTGATGGAGCAGAGGAAGTACCGATTGTTGATCAACCTGAATTTGTCGTGGAAGTTGAAGATCTTGTTTCTAAAACACCTGTATGGGGTGAGGAATTAGAAGATCTTGTAGATCAACTTGGTTTCCTTTAGGTTCAATTCCTAAAAGCTTCAGTTTGCGGGGACCTCTTGTTGTTCCTCTGGCGTTCTTAGCACAATTCTATTATCCTATATGGAGTATGCATTTTGGTTAAGTTACTGCTTTCAAATATGTTTAGCTGATGTCTTGTACTTCTTGTTTCTCTTCTATAGCAGGGAATGATAGAGTCGTGGGGTGCATAAAGCTAATTTTTTCTATTTCATATACTTTATTCATGTATCGATTCTACTAATATATTGGAAAAGTGAAGTGCAGAATTAATATTTTCCTTTTATTTGGTTTATTTTTCAGGTTAAGATGGAGATCTACTTTCAGGAAGCTATGAGGCAATCTCTAGTAGCTCATGTTTACAAGTACTGCCACTTCACAGCTTTTTGTTTCTTAGATTTCTTATATGGTCTAGAGGAATGGCTACTGGCTATTCATGTTCATATATAATATCTTTTGAATGGTTTCTCTAGTAAATTTGTCAGAATTGAGCTCCATTCCGTTCCCAACGGCGCTAGTAGTTTCTGTATTGCAGAATCATGCAATTGACAATTGTTTCCATCATTAATTAGGAGTACATATTATGTCTCTCTTACATACAAGTTTATAGCGTATGATTAAATGATAATTAGATCTTGCTTATTCCGGCTTGTGCGGTATCTGGTGCTCATTAAATTTTTAGGGGTCGTAGTTCAGCAAAGTAAAGTTAGTTTGTTTAATAAGATAGGACAAGTGAAGTTGGGATTGGCTATGCATGAATTATTATTTTCTTGTATCCCGTGTAATCTCACAAAGAATGTTCCCACTAGAGATGTTTGAGATGTTTGGTTCTTTATTAGAAATTGATAATTTGTCTCTAATAGATTGAGAATAAAAAAAGCCTAGTAATCTCACAAAGAATGTTCCCCACTAGAGATGTTTGAGATGTTTGGTTCTTCTATATTAGAAATTGATAATTTGGCTCTAATAGATTGAGAATAAAAAGAGCCTAGTCAGTGAGCAGTATCAACATCTGCGTTCTTGCTCTCCAAAGCATTATGTATAAATGAACAGGATAGTTTCTTTCTAATTAGAGAAGTGTTATAAGTATACTGTGATAGTGGGTAAATTTGTCATTTCAGTGTCCTGTATTATTATTTGATCTTCTACCCGTAAGAATATCATCATATTAACTATGCTAATAAATGATAAAAGAATGACTATTTGTTTTTTTTAATGTTCATTTCAAAATGAATGGCTTTTTTATTTTTTTTGTGATACTTTAATGTCAATTTTTTTCCTGCATATTTAGGATTATAAGAGTAAAGAATATTTTGATATATTTAACACAACTTCGATCACAAAATTTAAAAGTTTTTAATTTTTTAAATTTTATGTCAAATTAAAGCATTTTTTTTTAAAGGAGGGAGTACATAAATAACTTCCGTTAGCACTAACATGTCATTAGCTACAGTGACTTATCCTTGAAAATGAATCAGTCACCTTTGTATTGGTTTGCTACTGCAATCCCAGGAAGCAGCCGCCGCAATCTCTGGTAGATCGTTCTTTTGGTTCGGAACTTCTCATGGATGATAGCTGCCTGACATCATGTATCAAATTTGATTTGTGTATATATGATCTGTCATGCTCTACGGAAAAAAAGTCGCGTTTGTCTGTGATAACTTTTCCGTTTAATGAGGGGAGCTATTTAACTAGATACTTGGCCAAATTTCTGGAGTGGGACGTCATAGTTTAGATTGAGATGCCAACGTATATGATGTTACCTGGAGTAATTTCCATGGATAGGCATCCATGTTTTTGCAATTACTTATAAATATCACTTTTATTTTGTTTAGGCAAGAATATCAAAAAATATTTGACACTTCAAAAATATTTCTTTTCTCCTGGGACGTCATAGTTTAGATTGAAATGCCAACGTATATTATGTTACCTGGAGTAATTTCCATGGATAGGCATCCATGTTTTCGCAATTACTTATAAATATCACATTTATTTTTTTTAGGCAAGAATATCAAAAAATATTTGACACTTCAAAAATATTTCTTTTCTCCTAGTTTGCATGACATGCTATTAAAATTTCCTTTTTATATATAAGATATAAGAAATAGATTTATTTAACTTATCAAATTTATTTAACTAAAATTTGGTCTTATTTCCTTTTTAAAAATAAATACACATGATATATTTATTATCGAAGAGCAATTTTATTATATACTTTTAATTTTATATTTATTTTGTCTTTCTTACAAAAATAAAAAATAAATTATATTTATTCTTTATTCGATATGAGAAGTAGTCAAGTTTATACATAAAACTAAAGAAATGAATTATTTTATTGGGTACTTTTCAAAGTTTCTTAAATTTATTTATTTCATACTTACTAATATTTTTAAAACTCAAGATATCTATATAAATTGATACTAATTTAATAGTTTTTTGTTATTTATGTCATATATTGAAGATTCTTAAAATGTAAAAGAAATGAAAATGATGGCTTTCATATTTTCATATACTTATTAAATGTACTATTTTTGAAGAAATGAAAAATTATTTAGTTATGAAATATATTAATTTTTTTAAAAAAAATATTAACAAAATGATTTAATACTACAAATGAATCATTGAAATAGTATCCAACCAAATATCGCTTGCTTTTTGTGAGTTTAGTATGAGGAAAAGATATAAATTGGTGTTTAATTATATAATAAGATAAAATATAGTATAATAAAAACAAAAAATAAAATGAAATTAAAAATAATAAATTTCTATTTTCTAAAATTTTTGTCTATGTTAACTTTGCGGAATTACTTGATTTGTTTATGAAATTTACTTGGGAAAAATCCACAAGAAGAATTCATTTTTTTATTATCTTTTTATCAAAAAGGTCTTCCTTAAAATTTTGCAGATGATCGGCATACGAATTAAAATTTTCAGGTGATAATTACCTTTAAGATTTTTCTATTGAATTTTGCTTGACAAAAAAAATTCTAAGATTTTCTCCTTCAAATGTTGTTTTATAGAAAAATTTGTAGGTTTTTCATCGAATTAGTTTGGTTGAAAAACTTGTAGAGAATTAGATTACCTGTAAATTCTTTTGCAATTTTTTTTTAAAATAAAATATTACGTAATTTAGATTTTCTTGTAGTTTATAAGACGTGGGTTTGAATAAATGAACTTGAAGAATTAAATAGGTTTATAATTAAGAAAATAAAAGATTTTAACAACATGATATGTCAAGTAGGATAGAATAAGGTTTTTAGAGTGTTAAATATTTTTTGAGGAAAATAGGAATAGTTGAGTGATATTCTTGCTCTAAAAAAAAACAAAAATGATATTTGTAGGCAATTGTGAAAACATGAATGACTATCCATGAAAATTACTCTGTTACTTGTATGTCTGAGCATACTATTATGTTATAGTAGGATGAAGAAAGGGTTAGATTTTTGCCTGATTTTCTTACCTTTTAAGTTTTACTTTTCTTATATAAAAGTAATATCATAATTATTTTTATTTTTTCTGGAAAAAAAATAATTTTTTTCATATTTGATGAACTTCTTTTTTGAAGTATTAATTTTGAACCTCTATAAATAGAAGATCTCTCTACTCATATCATAACACGGTAGCATCTACAATGTAACAATTTAAAGAGTTTTGTTTATACGAACATTTTTCTCTCTGAAGTTTTAAAGATTTTTTTTATATTAGGTCTCATAATATGAAGGTCAATTGGTCAAAATATATACTCATTCCGTTTAAAAAAGAATTACTTACTTTCCTTTTTAGTCCGTTTTAAAAAGAATGACCTCTTTCTCTTTTTAGCAACTTTTTAATTTGAACTTTTCACATGGCATGTTTAAGACCGCAAGATTGAAGGACATTTTGGTACAATTGACATATCTTTAATTTAACACCACAAGATTCAAAAGTTTCTTTATTTTCTTAAACTCCGTCAAGTCAAATTAGGTCATTCTTTTTTAAACGAATGGAGTAATAATTTTATGTTTTTTTTTTTGTCATTTGATTTATCATCTCTATGATTTGCAAACTATTAGCTTCCGTATGACATTTTTTCGATTTCAAACTCAACAAGTGATATCAGAGTGTATGGTCCAATGGTTCAGATTGAAGACATATCAAAATCAAGGATGTAATCAATTTGATGATAATGAAGATTTTTATCTAATAATATGTGGAGAATAAGTTTGGGATAATACCTACGAAAATACTTGAACTTTGATCGAATTTGCAGTTGAACATACTGAACTTTGTGGGGGTCATATTACCCCCTAGACATTTTTTTTTTCATTTTAATGGCATATATCATCCAACTTTTATATGTGTGTGTAATCACCGACTTTGGGCACGTGATAGTAATAAAAAAATGTTATAAACTCTATTTTTTGGTCAGAAATCCCCTCAATTTATTTTCTATTTTTTTCATTAAATTCCTTACCTCCTTTCTTCTACTCTTCTCCCATTTTCATCTCCATTATTGAAGGTTTCATCTCCATTGTTAAAGGTAAGATTTTTTTCATTTTCTCAACAATTTCAGCCACAATTCTCTGAAATTAAAAAAAATTAAGGCAATGGTCAGTGCAATTTTTGACGAGCTATTATAAAGTGAGAGAACATCAAGAATGGAGATTAAAATTGATTATGGTGTCGAATAATTCATTGTTGAAGGTAAGATTTTTTTCGTTTTCTCAACAATCAAAAATTAAAAAAAATTAAGGTGATGGTGAGTGCAATTTTTGACGAACTATGACAAAGTGGAGGACATCAAGAATGGAGATTAAAATTGATTATGGTGTCGAATAAGAATAAGAAATGTGTAATGATTTTGAGTTTTAGGTTTTGGGTTTTGGGTATTGTGTTATGATTTTAGAGTGAAATTGCTTATGGGTGTGGTTTATTTTTTGTTAATTTGATCTGGGTTGCAATATTTTTTAAGAAAATTTTTTGAATGGATCATCTTCAACACAACCTCATTTTTTAATTTTCACTATGAAACCTGAAAGAGCCATTGCCATTGAAAATGAAGAAGAAAATTAATGCGGAGGAAAACTGCCCACCAAACGTTTGATGAAATGCGAAGCTCAAATTTGATTTACAAAAGTGTGGAGCAAAATGGGGAATGTTTGCTGACTTGCCGCTGAAGAAGAAAATGGAGCAAAATGAAGAATGGGGCAACCAAATTTCAAACTTTAAGAATTAAGATTTTTGGTGAAAAAATGATAAAAAGAATAAAAATAGAGAAGAAATTAAATAAAAATACACGTGTTAATATCAGATTGTCGTGTGTATTACAGTTTCTACTCCAAAACTGGATATAGCATTTTGGGAGGGGGGATAATAATTCCATTTTGCAAAAAGTCTAGAGGGGTAATAGGACCCCCGCAAAGTTCAATATGCTCAACTGAAAATCTGGTCAAAGTTCAAGTATTTTTGTGGGTATTATTCCAATAAGTTCCAATCATATTTTCAACATTTTTGTTATTGCATCTTTAAAAATAAAATATTAATTTTTAGCTCATTTTTAATCATGATATTTTAAATCTTATTTTTAACCATGACAAGTAATAGTGATGCAGATTATGTGAAGAACGAAGATCATGCACGTCAAGAAGACGGATCAAATTATGTCAAGAAAAGCAAGCCAAAAATGAGACATTTGTTAGGATTTTGTTTTGATTTTCTTATCAAATTTGAGTATTAATTTTCTATTAAAGAAAAAAATAAAAGTAGTACCCTAACTATTTTTATTTTTCTTAAAAAAAAATATAAAACTCTTTTATATTTGGCTAACCACTTTCTAAAGGGGAAGACTTTGGACCTCTGTAAATAGTAGATTTCTCTTCTCATATCATAATACAATAGTATTCACAATGTGATCATTAAAGAGTTTTGTTTAGGGGAGATTCCTCCCAATCGATTTTATGTTTTTTTTTAATATTAGTTTTTAATAATAGGTCGTTTTACCAACCATATTAATAATAAATATATTTTTAGTATTATATTTTTCTTTATCATTTGAATTATCATTACTATGATTTACAAAATTTTAAATTTTCGCATAACACTTTCTCAGTTTCGAACTCAACAAGTAATCTTCTTTACCGCTCTAATTGGATTCGAAATCGAGAGAGCATCATACGAAAGCTAATAGTTGCAAATAATAGAGATGATAAATCAGATGGCAAATAAAACAATATTAAAAAACATAAAATTATTATATGTTTTGATCAATTGGTCTACATATTATGAGACCTAATATAAAAGAAATCATTAAAACTTTAGTGAGAAAAATTCATAAACAAGACTCTTTAAACGATTATATTGTGAATGCTATTGTGTTATGATATGAGAAGGGGATCTTCTATTTATAAAGGTTCAAAATTATTTCTTCAAAAAAGAGATTAACCAAATATGAAAGAAAAATTATATTTTCTTTTCAGGAAAAGTAACTATGGCATTACTTTTATTTTCCTTCTAAGAAAAATAATTTAAATTTGATAAGAAAATCAAGGCAAAAATCTTAATAAATCTCTCATTTTTTACTTGATTTTCTCTCAAAATATTTATGATCCTCCTTATTCATATATCATTGTTGTTTACCATGATTAAAAATTGATATGGGTTAAAAATTGAAGATCTATGCGTTAAAAGTAAAAGCATGGGTTGATATTACAGTAACTTACATAAATCCCGAATTTTTTATGGGTTTTAACACTTTGTCCCATAACTATGTTTAATTACATCATATCCCAGATTTTTATATTTGTGATACATCTATTATACTGTGATACATATAGGTAGTGATACATTTAAAATAGATTTGTTATTTATTTAAGGAAGCAATGCATTCTTTTTTATTCTATGGAGAAAATCGCACACAATCAGTTACACACTAAATTAATGAGATTCACAAATCAGTAATACCCTCAATCAATTTTCAAATTTCAAGCAAACCATCGAGTCAAATTGAGTTTTTTCCTTCTTCCATCTTCAACTTTCAAATTTTAAAAACAACAAAAAATTTTCCTTCTTCCATCTTCAATTTTTTGATTATTTTCAATGGTGATCATATCTGTATTTTTATGTTTTTCAGTGTTAGGATTTCAGAGACTAACTACGACAACGATTGAGTTGGCGGTATTGTGATTCATGACAAAGCTTCGTATCGAAAATTAATGGATGCTATATCAATTCAATTAAAAATTGTTAAATCTCAAAAAAAAAATCAAGTCAAATATATTGTTCAAGAAAATTCATCGGTAATGGAGATTCGTAATGATATGGCTGTGAATTTATTTTTTGAAATTTCAAAATATGCATTGAAATTCTAAATGTATCCACTGTGTATTATAACAACTGATTTTGTAATTGATAGTGATACTTTCGATGCGAATGATATTATCGTTTTGGTCTAACTATATTTGTTGAATTAGAATAAAAAATTATGTGTTACATCTGAAATTTGTGTGATACATTTGGTTGTATTTCTATAAAAAAAAATCAAAATTAGATATTCAATATATATGATACATTTAGCATACTTGAGAAGAAGGTTTCATGTTAAAAAAAAATTCAGATAAGTTTGGAAAAGAAGATTGGTGAAGCTGCATTAGAGAAAGCTTTTTTGTTGCAAGGTGGTGATTGTGCGGAGAGTTTTAAGGAATTTAATGCGAATAATATTTTTGATACTTTTAGGATTATATTTCAGATGAGTGTTTTTCTTATATTTGGTAGTGAAGTTCCTATGATTAAGGTAATCAAGATTCTATTTTTATGATTTTTATGTTAAAATTCTATATTATGATATGCTATTATGTATGTTATGTTATTTCTTAGTTCTCATTTTTATGGATTAAGGTAATCAAAATTCGATTTGTGTGACTTATATATTCAAATTCTATGTTTTGATGTGCTAATATGCTTGTTATGATGTTTCTTAGTTCTACTTCTTATGGATTAAGGTAATCAAGATTCTATTTTTATGATTTTTATGTTAAAATTCTATATTATGATATGCTATTATGTATGTTATGTTATTTCTTAGTTCTCATTTTTATGGATTAAGGTAATCAAAATTCGATTTGTGTGACTTATATATTCAAATTCTATGTTTTGATGTGCTAATATGCTTGTTATGATGTTTCTTAGTTCTACTTCTTATGGATTAAGGTAATCAAGATTCGATTTTTGTGACTCATTTATTCAATTTCTGTGTTTTCATGCTGTTTTCATGTGCTAATATGTTTGTTCCGAGGTATCATATATACTTAAGAAGAAGACTTCACCAATCTGTGTAAAGTGAGAAATACATTTAAAATATATGTGATACATGTAATAACAGTATAATAGAGATTCATATTTATGATATATTTTAAATTTTTTATTTTCAATTATGTTTTGATGTGTAAATCTCCAGAATGTAGTTGGCTATTCAATGCTTTATGTATACTTAGTTTTGATACTTTCAAAGTAAGATATTTTAGCTTGACGAGATATCTTGCACGCATGCAATTGCTGTTTTGAAAAGCAAATATGTAAAGAAAATGAAGTCATATTGTTCTGATTACTACAAAAAGAAGACGCTGGTCAAGACATATGAAATACCACTTTGTTTAATGCCCATAAACTAAATTGATATGTACCAGTGAAGGTGTTGAAAGAAGTACTTTTGCCTCCAAAAATATCCTAAGAAAGGGAGTCAAAAGAAAAGTAGTGAAACATTTTCATCAACCTCAAATTGTTGCGGAAAGTGTGAGTGTGAAGGTCATAACAGACGCAGCTATAACTACTTTTCAAAGGAGATGTGATATTTTTTGTTTGAATTGGAATATGAAATATTTATGAAATTCAATGTTATTAATTCAATAATTTGAGTTAATCTCTCAAAAATATATTTCATGAGATATCAAATACTCCCTTCATTTAAAAAATAATGCCCTACTTTGACTTGACACAAAGTTTAAGAAAATAAATAAGACTTTTGAATCTTGTGGTCTTAAATTAAAGTTGTGTCAAATGTACCAAAATACCCTTTAATCTTGTGGTCCTAAATATGCCATGTGGAAAGTTAAAATTAAAGTATTGCCAAAAAAAGAAAGAGGTCATTCTTTTTTAAACGGACTAAAAAGGAAAGTAGGTCATTCTTTTTTAAACGGAGGGAGTAATTGTTTGCAGTTGATACATATTAAACTCTTATGAAAGTTATATGATTCATATTAAATGTTTATGAAAGTTATGTGATTCGTATTATATTATTTGCATTAGTTTTAACAGGTTATCTGTTATATTAGTGATATATTTTTATAGTTGAAATATATGTGATACATATATATGATACGTTTTAAAATCTTTAATTAATTATTTTTACAAAAATTATATTTGTGATTCATATAATTGTGAATGTTATATGATACTTGTTATACGTTTATGAAAGTTATGTCATTCATATTGACAGTGCCTAAATTATTTTTAAGACGTTTTGATATATCTAATATATTAGTGATAGCATTTTTCTAGTAGAAAAAATGTGATACATATATGTAATATACTTTAAACTCTTAAAGTAATTATGAAAAAAAATATTCTAATTGTGATTCATATTACTTATAATAAATCTGCAACATATGAATAACTATATATGTGTTTCACTAACTTCTGTAGTCAATATGCTACACAAATATTTACATTACCTAAAATATATCAAACATATAATAGACAATGTCAAACGAAATCATAACATAAATATAGCATAAAAATATGATTTAAAATGATGAGAACGCTTCATTTCATAATTTAAAATGTTATGACAGTAACTACTAGATAACTTAAAACTTACAACAACTAATGACAGTCTCGACATCTATTCAAAAAACTTAAAATTTAAAATTAGTAGACTTTAAATATCCAAAAAAACTGACAACATAACAAACGGTTAAATCAAATTGTCGAACAATAACTACTAGACAACTACGGCTCGACATCTATCATCTTTGTATCCTCTGATGGAATGAAGGTGCGTTTAGGCTTACGAGGATCCTAATTTTCACTAATATATCCATTAGATGTCTTGTTCACCCCATAATTCCATAACAGTGAGGCATATTTGGTACGATGCAGCTTTGAATTAAAATTTGAAGAAGGTATTTGAAGCATATCACTTAAAAATTTATCATATGCCGCAACAAACAATCCATAATTCCTGCAACATATCAGTAAATTAGTTTAGGAGTGATAGTGATCAATTATGTAAAATCCATAGATTTAAAAGATTCTGATTCTTTGATCTTTCAGAACTTCTGTAACCCTCTCTACTATATTGAGGTTGTGTGCATTGTCATACCTTAAGTTATGGGCAGGTTTATTTTTTACAACCAAGCTATAGTTCAACCAAAAATAAATATTGAGAAACATAATTTAAAAGATGATTCATATATTCATATGTTAAATGTATCACCCATTTATAAATGAATCATAAAATATAATAGATATAAAAATATTTAGGACATATGTATCACCAATAATCTGATCATAAATGTATCACTCGTACATTGTCAATAAAATGTATCACTAATAATCTAACAGAAAAATGTAGCACTCATACATTGTCAATAAATGTATTACCCATATATTGATAACAAAAGTATCTTTCATATGAATCACCGTTACACTATGAAAATGTATCAAGAAATTAATATTTTATATATGTATCAAGCGGATTAACAAAAAAAATATGTATCACCTATAATAGATATAGAAACATTTAGGACATATGTATCACCAATAATCTGACCGCAAATGTATCATTCATATATATTTCAATAAAATATATCACCAATAATCTAACAGTAAAATATTTCACTCATACACTGTCAACAAATGTATCACCCATATGCTGATAACAAAAGTACCATTCATATGAATCACTATTACCCTATAAAAATGTATCGAGAAATTAATCTTTTTATATATATATCAAGCGAATTAACAAAAAAAATATGTATCTCCTATATGTATCACCGATGAATTTCATCACCGATTCAGTGAAAAATTAGGGATCTTCTCAAATTCCTCCTGATCTTTCATGTGCATATCCGATTCTTGATTTATTACATCAAATTTTTTCTTAAGAACCTTTATCTTTTTTGAGTTATTCCGGTGCTTTGATCTATTTTTGCGAAAATCTTCCTATGTGTAATCAAAGTTACCCGGAATAAAATTCATAATTTGATGATTTTGCAGGAACATTTTTTTTTGTTTCAATTTGAGAAATCCCCAAACTGAATGAGGGTAAATCTTCATTAGCCATTGAAATCAGAAAAATTAACACAACAAAGATTAAAGCATATAAAAATAATGATCTGTGTTGTTATATATTAACTTAAAATCCATTTAAACAATTAATTCACCTTTTTGAAATAACTGAAAAAATTTATAATTTAATGTAGTACAATGACGATATGAAGAAGATGGAGTAATGGAGATGGAAGATGTTTTAGCTAATGATAATTTGGGAGAGATTTTAGGAAAGAAAATCTTTGAAAAAAAAATCGACTTGGAGATAAAAGATGTTTTAACTGATGATAATTTGGGAGAGATTTTAGGGAAGGAAATCTTTGAAAAAAAAGTCTTGCATGCGTTAATGGTGGAGTAAAAATAAGACGTAGGGTGTAAATCCGAGATTTTAAGTAATTGTTTAAAAGGTAAGAAATTTTGAGTAATAAGATCTTTTAAGTTTGTGGTTTTGTGTAATTGATCCTTGATATTATTGGTGTCCTGTGTTATAAGTAAATAGGATTGAAAGTTGAGTCTTCTGCATTAAAAGTGAGCACTAGTTAAAAGTGGAGCTCATGCGTTAAAAATATATGCACGAGTTGAAAGAAGTTCAAACGTTAAAAGTAAGCAGGGGTTAAAAATTGAAGTCCATAAGTATGGATTGAAAATCTATTTTAAAGATGAAGCAGCGAGATTGTTGAAAATATAATTGAAATTTCTTCTCCACATGTAATTTTCTTTTTGAATTTTTTTTTGACAAAAAATCTTCATTATCGTCAAGTTGGTTGCAACTTGATTTGAAATCGCTTTGAACATGTCTTTAATCTCGTTTTCCCAAACAATTGAATGACCCTAAGCTCTAATATCACTTGTTGAGTTTGAAATCGAGAGAGACGTCATGCAGAAGTTTAAAGTTTGCAAACCATAGAGACGATAAATCAAATGATAAAAATAATAACACTAAAAACACATCATTGATATGGTTGGTCCACAACCTACATATTAAAAACTACTTTCTTTGTTTCACTTTATGTATCGTCTTTTGATTAGACATGGAGTCTAAAAAATAAATGATAACTTTGTAAAATTTACAATATTACTCCTCTTAAAGTCACTTTAGTATTTATTTTTTAGTTGTCTTTTCTTATTAAGTGGAATCCACTAAAGATAAACTAGGAATGATGTTATTAAATAGTTGTCAAATAAGAAAATGTGACATTCTTTTATGACGAACAAAAGAAAATGGCGAAACATAAAATTGGATGGAAAGAGTAATAGTAGAAAAACATAAAAGATATTGGGAGGAATCTCCCTTAAACAAGATTCTTTAATAATTATAGTATGGATACTATTGTGTTACAAGACTCTTTAATGATAATAGTGTGGATATTATTGTGTTATGATATAAGGTCTTCTATTTATAGAGGTAAAAAATATTTCCTTTTAAAAGGAGATTAGATAAATATAAAATTGTTTATATTTTTATTTTAAGAAAAATAAAAATAATTATGATGCTAATGTGGGACTCTTTCCTAAACATTGCACATAGCATAGCGATAACTTTAATACATCGAACTGTTTTTTTTTTTTAAAAAAAATAAAAATTAAATATTCAAAGATAAGAAAATTAGATAAAAATTTCTAAAGCTCTCTGGTCTCTAGGCAAAGAAGAAATATAGGGTTGCCTAAGGGAGGCATGAATCGAGACAAAAACTTTATCAGTTTAAATTAATCTCAACAATAAGCATGTTCAAAACAAGGTCTGACTTTAGGGTCCAGACAAAACCTGAGAAGTGGGAATCCTAATCGGGGTAATATCCGAATATTATTTATCTCTTCTGCAAAGCATCAAACACGTAGCCAAACAAATTGATCCGACATTAAGGGGCCGTTTGGTTTAAGGTAAAAAATAAATAATTTTGAGATAAAATAATAATTTTAAGATAAATTTTTTAAATACATATTTGGTTTGTAATATTCGGAATAACTTATTTCAGAATTAATAAATAGTATCGGGATAAGTTATTCACCTATTTGGTGGGATAACAATCCCATCATTATTTATTCTTGGGATAAAATTAAAAAAGGACACAATTGCCCTCCAAATTCTTAAGATTATCACTTTATATATATATATATATATATATATATATATATATATATATATATTACTTTATTTTTTTAAAATAAAATATAAGGTATTTTTATAAAATTATGGATAAGTTACTAAAGTATGTTGACATTCCCTTTCTAACTTAATGCATGAATAATTATTAAATAAAAAAATATTTTTATATTTAACTAAAAATATTTGAAAATTTAATTTTTTAAAAAATATAATTTGACTCTCCAAATATTAGTGATACTAAATAATGAAAAAAGAAAGTAATTTTTTTCACACTTTTTGATGATGAATTTTTTTAACAAAAAATGAGATTATCAATATTTTATGGAATTTAGAGCAAAATAAGCAATTTAACATGAAATACTAGAGATTCACACACATTTAAGAAATATTTTATTTATGAATATATTATACGTTAAATTTATTTGAATAATTATTATGTTTATTTATATATTTTAATTTCTCTAAAAAATAATAAAAATGTCGACTCCATTGTTGAATTACATATTTTAAATTAAATAGTTTTATAATCACTTAAAAAATGATATTTTATATATCAATTAAAATGAATTTTAATATTCTATATTATATGAGTGATATGTATTTAAATGAAGTAACATAAACAAAAAATTATCTTTTACTTTAACAAACTTATGTTGAAAGTTTTTATTTCAAACAAAATAAGATGTAGTAAGATTTTTTTAAAACACACACGGCATAATCATGGGAAGGCACACGCAAAAAATTAAAGCTAAATAAGATGAAAGTTTTATTTTAAAATACACACGATATAATTATGGAAATACGCACACACAAAAAATTAAGCTAAATAAGATGAAAGTTTTATTTTTAATAATAAATATTTAAAGCTTGAAAAGGAATATATATATATCATTTTGATAATCAATTAATATATTCCTAGAAATTATATCATGCATATTATTTTGAATACAATAAACCAAACGCTTAATAAAAAATAATTCCAGCATAACTAATCCTACTATAACTTATCCTATCACAACTTATCCCAACATAACTAATCTCAGTATAACTACATTTCAAACCAAACGACCCCTAAATAATTAACCAGCCCGGGACTGAAAGAGCATTTCTTATAACTGGTAGACAATTTTTTACTATAGTATTACATCCGGAGGATTACTCACCCGTTTAAAAAAGAATGATCTTTTTTCTTTTTAATAATTTTTTAATTTTAACTTTTCACGTGACATGTTTAACATCACAAGATTGAATGACATTTTGGGACATTTGACATATTTTTAATTTAACACCACAAGATTCAATTTTTTTTTTCTTAAATTCCATCCAAGTCAAATTAGGTCATTATTTTTTAAATGCTGGGAGAATTATTTTCCACTTGCCCAATAGCTATAAGGCCATGGTAACAGTAATTCCATTGTTTCTTTAATTCAATCTTCCCTTTTTAAGGACCTAATTGAATCTTTTGAAGTTTGATATGTAAATCTAAGGGATTCAAAAAGTTTCATTTAGGCTAATTAAATTGAGATTTTCTCACCCAACCGGCTTGAGATTACATATAGGGCGCTTTTGCACTTGAACTGTTAGAATGAGTACTTCCGCAGTCCGTTAAACATTTAGTGGTGGTTTGGTTTGAGGAGTTGAAGTAAATAATTTCGGGATAAAATAATAATTTCGGGATAAAATTTTTTATTGCATGTTTGGTTGACAATATTCGGGATAACTTATCCCGGGACTAATAAATAGTTTCGGAATAAGTTATCCATTCAATTGGTGGGATAACATTTCCGGTATAATTTATCCTTGGGATGAATGTATGAAAGGATAAAAATACCCTCAAACTCTATTATTTTCATTTCTCACACACTCATATATATATATATATATATATATATATATATATATATATATATATTACGTAATAGATAATGTATAATATTATAAATATATATACGTTAATTGATGTAATAAGAATTCTTAGATAAAATGCTTATGAAATCCTCCAGTAGCTCTAGTCTAATTTGAACATGCCTATTACGTAGGAAATCAATTTTACAATTTTCTTTAACACCACATTGTACTGAAATTTGCTCTCGTAGTTCTGTTATCTTAGGTCAACCATAAGAAAATCTACCCACTATAGCGTAATATAAATTCTTATGTTTAATTATATATATTATGTTAATATGTTTAATTATAATATATTATGTTTAATTATGTTAATTATGTTTAATTATATATAATTTAATTATATATAACATAATATATAACGTAATATATTCTCACGCACACATAAATTATGTTTAATTAACGTATAATATATTTATAAATAAATAAATTTTGAATAGTTTACCGTTAAAAATGGTTGTAAAATATATAAATTATGTTTATTTATATATTTTAATT
>NC_061118.1:20977085-21008992 GCF_002878395.1 Capsicum annuum
TTATAATATATTATGTTTAATTATATATAATTTAATTATATATAACATAATATATAACGTAATATATTCTCACGCACACATAAATTATGTTTAATTAACGTATAATATATTTATAAATAAATAAATTTTGAATAGTTTACCGTTAAAAATGGTTGTAAAATATATAAATTATGTTTATTTATATATTTTAATTTCTCTAAAAAATAGTTTTTTTTTAAAAATGAATATTTAAAGTTTAAAAAGAAATATATATATATAAAGTTAAATAAGATGGAGGGTATTTTGGTAATCAATCAATTTATTTCTAGAAATTATATCATGCATATTACCTTGAATACAACAAACCAAACACTCAATAAAAAATAATTCCAGCATAACTAATCCCAGCATAACTAATCCCAGTATAACTTATCCCAACATAACTAATCCTCGTATAACTTGTTTTCAAACCAAACAACCCCTTACACATATCACCATAGACATTATGAGACAATTTCGTTTGTCCTCTAGTGGAGCTCGAAACATAGCCTAATTTTAAATCAAAATTTGAAGTTTAGAGGTACATCTTATCTTGTATATGATGCAGTTTACCCATTCTATACTAGAGTTCGACTAATGGCGTAATGGCAAAGACAATTACGAGACAATTTACTAACAGTGAAGCTATTAAAGATCCAAGTGCAACAAATGTCAAAACTCTGAGCGATTTTCAACTATTTATGAAGGAAAAAACAATCAAAATATGTTTACTCTTGACGTGCAATTCAGGACAAATAAACTCTTTAACCGCTAAATTTCCTATGGTCAGTCTCACTAGCCTATGGTTCTGCTAGTTGGAGCAAAGCAGCTTAAGTGCCAAAAACTAGTGCTCTTAATTAAAAAGACGCAGACAAAACCTAGTGGAGTAGTTGAGGACGGTTAACCTAATTCTTTACCAAATTGGCTCAAAAAAGGACAAAGAGAATATAAAAGCACCACGCCAAACATTGTGGTTGGAGAATCTCTTCTACCTCTGCTCTTATCGGGATAAGAACAGATTTATTCTGCTATATCAATTCAAATGGAAGTTTGGCATTTTCTACTAGCTTCAGTAAGCATTAGTCACTGTTTCTATACTTTTCCTTCCTTTTACCCGCCAAGTGAAATCTGCAACATCAAAATATAAGAACTTGCAAGTGAAAAAGAGAAAAAAAGGAACCAAAAGTATAGAGGACCCACCATTTCATCATAGCTATCATTATGAACAAAAACCCACAACTCATGAAATGATTTGATCATAGATCAAAATATTAGGCCGGCTATATAATTTCAAGATTCTCCTGGATTTATATGTATAGAATATTTGTGCATATATAGTCGAACGTCCGTTTGATAAACATCTCCACATCTAGGAAACAAAAAGATGTTTCCAAGCACAGCAATTCAACAATCAATATTAAACTGCGGAGAAGTAGTAATAAGGTCATCCATAGCCTCAACCATATGCACTGTATTAGCCGTACTAGCTGGTGTTTTGGTCTACTTCTATGGACCTTATTGGCGTGTGAGAAAGGTACCTGGTCCTCCTGCTTTTCCCCTTGTAGGACACCTCCCTTTGATGGCTAAGTATGGCCCAGATGTCTTCTCTGTCCTGGCCAAACAATACGGTCCTATCTTCAGGTTATCATTTCTTGATCATTGATTTTCTTTCATTTCAGAAAGGGTTCAATAAGGGTATTTGGATTCTAGTTAATTTAAGTATTCATTCAAGTTTTACATGGTTTACCTTTGTGGTTTTGTCTTTGTTATTCTTGAGCAGATTTCACATGGGCAGGCAGCCACTAGTTATTGTAGCAGATGCAGAGCTATGCAGAGAAGTTGGGATAAAGAAATTCAAGGACATATCAAATAGAAGCATTCCATCTCCCATTGCCGCATCCCCTCTTCATCAGAAAGGCCTATTTTTTACTAGGTAATGCAGTTCAAGTAGATAGAATTTTGCATAATAATTGGCCACTCTATATAAAGATTTCAAGCTAAAAATACAATACTAGTGTATTATAGCATGATGATTTTGTTTTTTTTTCAATGGTGTTTTCGGGTACAAGAATCTGTATTTAGGCACAACAACTTCAACGTTAGTTCAAGTTTAAAACAAGAATATTATGAAGCACAAAAACACCCTCAACACAAAATCAAAGTGATATTCCTAAGAAGTGTGTTTTATTTTTTCAGAAATTAAAATGAAACAGAAATATAAAGTCAAGTCCCCCGACTTCATGGAGTGTCCTTAAGGAATAATTCTTCTCACTGTACCCGAGGTTTTGGAATCTTCCTCCCAGGATAAAATAACTTTCAATAGAACTATAGTAGTACCTCAAATAATTGGATTCGTCGAACTCACTCAACGATTTGATTGATCACAAAGAATGTTTTGAAGACAAGAACAGCTTTTATTTCCGAAAATTTTTCATTCATTTCTAAACCTGTGGATGAAAGTAGGTTTATATAGTCATCAGATGTCTCTTCTAAAAGGTGACAATGGTTCACTTAAAACGTGCATCCTTCGAAAGAGTTATGTCTGATCATTCGAAACATTGAAACAACTATCTAAATAGTCACACCTTTTCCAAAACAATATGTCTTGCTCAAAGGTTGTGTCCCTCCATTTTTCATTCACACCAATTAAACCAACAGATTTTAAACCCAACAGATTTTAATTCTGCGTAATGGAAATTTTAATATTCCACTGAAAGAAAGCTAAAGATGGATTGATTACAGGGACTCAAGATGGTCAACAATGAGAAACACTATTCTATCAGTTTACCAGCCATCTTACCTGGCTAAGTTGGTGCCAATCATGCAATCGTTTATCGAGTCTGCAACTAAAAATCTTGATCTTGAGGGAGATTTCACATTCTCTGATCTCTCCCTCAAGTTAGCAACAGATGTAATTGGACAAGCTGCTTTTGGTGTGGATTTTGGACTCTCCAAATCAATATCAGACAAAATGGACCATCATCAAAATGATAGTGAAGTCCAGGAATTCATCAAACAGCACATTTACTCCACAACACAACTCAAAATGGACTTATCAGGTTCTGTTTCGATCATACTGGGTTTACTTGTTCCGATTCTTCAAGAGCCATTTCGACAAGTGCTCAAAAGAATCCCGGGCACTATGGACTGGAAAGTCGAAAGAACAAACAAGAATTTGAGCAGGAGGCTGGATGAGATAGTGGAAAAGAGAATGGAGGAAAAAGATCGTGGCTCGAAAGACTTCTTGTCACTTATACTGCAGGCAAGGGAGTCAGAGAAGTTAGCTAAGAATGTTTTCACCTCAGATTATATCAGTGCTGTAACTTATGAGCACTTGCTGGCGGGTTCTGCAACAACATCCTTTACTTTGTCTTCTATCATCTATCTGGTTGCTTGCCATCCAGAGGTTGAGCAGAAGTTGCTTGCTGAGATAGATGCTTTTGGCCCTGATGATCACATACCCACTGCAAATGATCTTCAGCAGAAATTCCAGTACCTTGATCAGGTAAATGCCAATTTTTTTCTATGTTAATCGTCTAAGAAGTTCTAATAAACTACAGGAAGGATTAAAAAAAAAAACTAGCTTATTCTCATTTTTTTAGCTGCTTATAAACTTTAGGTAATCAAAGAAGCAATGAGGTGTTACATTGTCTCGCCCTTAGTTGCCAGAGAAGCATCAGCTGAGGTGGAGATTGGAGGCTATAAACTTCCTAAGGTTTGTAGCTATTTTTCTTATAATGCTCATCTTTCAACTCTTCCATGAGGCAGATTTCCATGGACTGAGTCCCCTCCTCGGAAACCATGGCAGAGGGAATAGGTTCTAATCAAATCTATCTCCTGTAATTTTAATATATTTGTTATAATTAAGCAGGGAACATGGATTTGGTTGGCTCTTGGAGTTCTTGCTAAGGACCCTAAGAACTTCCCTGTACCAGAGAAATTTAAACCACAGAGGTTTGATCCAAACTGTGCAGAGGAAAAACAAAGGCATCCTTATGCAAATATTCCATTTGGAGTAGGGCCACGAGCGTGCATAGGACAGAAGTTCTCCATACAGGAAATCAAATTGTCACTGATTCATTTGTATCGCAAGTACATTTTTCGACACTCTCCCCTCATGGAAAGCCCGTTGGAACTTGAATACGGCATAGTCCTCAACTATAAGCATGGCGTCAAGGTTCAAGCCATCAAGCGTAAATGAAACGTTCCAACATCTCTAATTATACTATGAGATACAAGAGATGAGGAATCGTGAGAGCTCAACCTTATGCTAGTTTGCAAAGCGGACCTCAATCCAGTCCCATCTGTGAAACAGAACTCGAATACATGCTTTAACGTGCACTATCTCAAATGCTACTTCGCATGTCAAAATAGAAATATTGCTTGTAACTCCATTTTATGACATAAAAAGGGTGTGGGCCACTGAGTAAACGTTTTGATTTCTATAAATTATACATAGTCGCACAGTCAAGATGTGATCAACTTATCTCAGTAAAGGTTCTGGTTTCTATCAAATTTCGTAGATGACGCAGAGTCAAGATGTGATCAACTTATCTCAGTAAATTTATGGTAATAGAGAAAATGATCTATATTATAACGTACTTGCTACAAATGACAATTGCAAACCAAGTCTAGAATAAATTAAACATACCACCAGCTTTCTGAATTCCTTTTTTTTTTTTGACAACAACAAGCTGTTGTATTGGTTATCTAGCCTAGTCATTCTATTACTCAAAGACACAATTCCGTTTGTCCCCTAATCTAGAGAATTTGTCCATTCTAGTAGGAAGACAGAGAGGCCTTGAGAAATTGACTGAAGGATGACAACCAGCACAACTCTTTGAGTCACCATTAATGAGCTTAAGAAATTGGAACTCATCCATGGACTGTCTAAGGATACTCTGATTTCTCTGCTTGGCCTTGGTTGACTCAGTTAGACTCATGTAATTTGGTTTACCGCTATTACTATCTTCAGTTCTATCAGATGCCAACATCGTGTTTCCAGATATCGGTGTTGTTGATGTGCAGAATGAAGAAGATGTACTGTCGTCATATCGAAATTCAGAACTTGGGCTTGAAGAAGAACGAGTAGTATGCCCCACCAGTGGAGGTTTAGCTGATATCCTTTTGGTGACATTGTTCTTTTTCACTTTGATGAAGCATATTTCAGATATCTTCAATTGATTGACTTTATCCTTGAGAGTCTCTAAGCAAGCCTTGGACTTTGGTGTGGTCTCCAAAGAATCAGTATATGTTTGTTCCATCAATCTGTTCTCCCATGGTCTTGCTGCCATCCAACGTTCTAACCAACTCCATCCACAGTTACTCTTATCATAATCAAGACCTTTGAAAGATGGGACCGAGATAGCAGTTCTAGAATCAAAATTCTGACTTGATTTAGACTGCTGCAATAGTTGAAGCATCCAATCAATTATTACAGGTCAAAAAGATTTCAAATTTGTTTGGTCCTGAATTGTTGAAAGTCCACTATTTACCTTTTGAGCTTGAGCGTATGCTAGTGCTCTTTCTCTCTTTAAGACCCCCTCTTGCCTCATGTGTATCTTTGTTTTGATCTCTTCAAGAGTACCTTTACTGTCACACCATCCTTCCTAAAAGTAAGAAAAGAAGTAATGTATTTAGGATATTTAACCGGCACAAAGAGCACTTAAAATAAGAAAGACAGCTGGTTTCCACCTCAGCTTCTTTCACGGGGTCAAGTTTTCCACGGTGTTCCTCTAGTAACTTCTGCACAGCCTGCCCCTCGATGGACATACGGACACGACGAGCTCTAACTCGGGCTTGTACCCGAACCAGAGCTTGCATACACCTAAGAGTCACTGCAGCCTGCTTTCTTACTTGTCTGCCCCGAACAAGAGCTTGAAGCCTTACCAATCCTTTCAAGGCCCTTAATGCTCTTCTAGACTAAAATGTCATTCAAACACATCAAACCAAGAACAATTTGGGCGAATATAGAATACTAAAACAGACCAATCATGTCATTGTTCAGCAGAGACGATCAGATGCTGTCGAAACAGATATTTCCGTAAACATTTCGAGTTGAAACATGTATTCTAGGCTAGAAAACCATTAAAATAAGAAAATGTCATGCTTGAGAATTCATAACTCATGCTCACATCCAAAAAAGATACTGCTAGTTTAACTTCATAAGTATGTGAATCTGGAAATATATGTTCTTTCAAACGAATGAATTTATAAGAGCGTGTTACACGTATTGTTAGGTTTTTTGCCAGATTTTCTTACTATATTTAAGTTTTACTTTTTAGAAGTAAAATAAAAGTTATCATAATTACTTTTATTTTTTTTGAAAAAAATATAATTCTTTTTCATATTTGGCTAACCTCTCTTGAAGGAAATGTTTTGGACATAGACCTCGTACCATAAGATAGTAGCATCCACAACGTAGTCATTTAAAGAGTCTCATTTAGGATGAGATTTTCTTCCAATAGTTTCAATATGTAGGTCACTTGACCAAATTACATCAATAATATGTTTTTTAGTATGTTTTTCTTTGTCGTCTGAATTATCACTACGATAGTTTGCAACTAATAATTTCCGCATGACGCCTTATCAATTTCGAACCCAACAAATGGTATCAGAGCCAATGGTTCAAAAATCAGATGGTTCGATTGAGGCTAGTTTAAGATGAAAATTGCAACAAATTTGATAATAATAAAGATATATGTCCAAAAACTACATGTGGAGACGATTGTCAATCATATTTTCAATAATCCTGCTATTACATATTTGAAAAGAAAACTTACTTTTAACCCGTTAAAGGGCTACAATGTTTTTAACCTGAAAGGGCTTATATATTTTTAACCCAAAAAGCTTCAATTTTTAAAGTATGTCAAACAACACTAATATATAAAGAGTATATATGAAGAACGAAGATCATGTATAAGAAGAAGGAGGATCAAGAAGGGGAGATTTGTTAGAGTTTTTATCCTGATTTTCTTACTATATTTAAGTTTTATTTTTTCTTATTAGAAAAATAAAAGTTACTATAATTACTTTTACTTCTTCTAAAAAAAAATATATAATTCTTTTTCATATTCGGCTAACTTCTTTCTTGGAGAAAAGGTTTTAAACATCTATAAATAGAAATTCTTTTCATATCATAATATAGTAGCATCCACAATGTAGTCATTTAAAGAGTCTCGAAAATTTTCTCTCAATAGTTTTTAATGTTTTTTGATATTTGTTTTCAATATGTAGGTCACTTACCAAATTACATCAATAATATGTTTTTTAGTATGTTTTTCTTTGTCGTCTGAATTATCACTACGATAATTTGCAATTAATAACTTCCGTATGACGCTCTCTCAATTTCGAACCCCACATATATCTCGCCCCTAATTTCTCTTCAGCCATGTAAGTGTACATGTACAAAATAAAAGAGGCAAGGGAAATAGTGGCAGGATTCCCACCGAGAGGTTTCAAAATATTAAAAGAGAAATACACGAAAAATAATTTTGACCCCATATATATATAGTACTATAAGTTTTCAACGATTAACCCTCTTATGGTACCTGGTTCCACCTTGGGGTGGAGGGGGGCGGCGGGGGGGGGGGGCATTTCACGTTACACAAATCTCAAGTGCAGAGACATACAAGAAAAAAAAAGAAGAAACAACAATTCTGTGCTAAAATAGTAAAGAGAAGAGAAGCTAGTGTTGAAAAAGGAATGAATAGAGTACAAATTACCAAGAATCCACGAAATGCAGTTTGAATCCTGATTGCGGCCCATTCTTCTCTCACAGCTCTGAAATCTTTGGGAGGAGCTCTGACCACAGTGGCTACAGCAGCTGTATAAGCATCATTGTTCACTGATGAAGAATCAGACCCTTCTGACCCATCACCACCATTTCTGTACTTCAAACCCTTCCATGAAGACCCCCCAAGATCACCTGATGAACCTCTCCATAGCTTCCATTTCTTACCCTTTCCACCCGTCTTCTCCTAAACAATAAACATGTACACAACTGATTCATTCTTTTAACAGAAAAATTAAAGGTAAACAAGAAACAGAAAGATTGAAGTTTCTGAGCGTACATGATCATCTTTTTCAGACTTCTTGAATCCTATCAAAGCCTTGATCCATTTTCCAGAACCACCCATTTTGTTGTTTTCAAGAAAACCAGCTTCAGTTTCTACCCAAGAGAACAAGCAAAAACAAACTTTGTTTTAAGGAAGATAAAGGGAAGACGAAAATTTCAGACAACAAAGCATTCAACTTTCGGGAAGTCAAAAACTTATAGTAGTAAGCCTACTACTTTTAAGTAAAAGTATTTGTAGATATCAATGCAATAAAGAAACAAAAAGAGTTAAAAATATTTGTAGACATCAATGCAATAAAGAAACAAAGGAAGAGTTAAAGAAGAAAGTGAAAGTTCTTGTTAACTACCCAAACTAATGCTTCACTTTGAAGGGAAAAGAAGTTAAAATAGACTTATTAATGAGGGGAAACTGGTTTAAAAATGACTTGAAAACAAAAAAAGATTGCTACTTTTAATGGGGAGTTTTTGAGATATGGGATGAGTGGTGGTAGTGGGGTGGTGGCCGTGGCTTATGCTGCTGACTGCATTGTGCAAAGAGCCGTTGGGTTTTGAAATTCAAAATTGAGAATAAGAGAAAAACAGGACACTATGGTCGTGTATGTTCCAATTTTCCCGCTTTGGTTTGGGGAGGTGGGAACAAAAAATGACACTGGTTGTTTGAAATTTCAAGAATGGGACCCAAGTGTTTCAGGGATCGTTTGGTACACAATCCGGATAAGTAAGAATATCTCATGAGGTTAGATATTTCTTGAGATTATTTTGTTCCCCTCTCTTCATGAGATAGTAATTCTATTATTTTAATATAAATGATGGGATAAAATGATTTCGGGATTAAGGAATTAAATAATTCCTTCTATTAAATATGTGATAAAGTTAATCTTAAATTTTATTTCGAAATTATTTTTTTATTCCTTCGACCAAACAACTCCTGATAGTGTAGAATATTTTTTCACAATAGTACACAAAAATTAAACTCTTTATGAAAATCTTTAAGTTTTGTACAAAATATTTTATACTATTAGATAAATTTAACCTGCAATTGTAAATTATTTAATTTTTTTCTTTTTATATAAAAGTTAGATAAACTATAATAAGAAATTAAATTTATCAAATCATATAAAATATATTTAGTAGCCTACAATCTACAAAACTTACACTATTTAAGAAAAGGTTCACATAACATCAAAAAGAACCGGACAAACAATATCGGTCCGAACCGAAGTATGACGCCTTTTAAAAAAATGACCAAAATATATCATGAAATGGAAAGTTACATAAATAGGTTTTGTGCACTAAATAAATATATAATGCTTTTTTATTTAATGATTTGAGAAAAACGGTGTTAAATATAAATTGAGCACTTTTTTATGCATAATTTTATTTTTTTATATTATAATTTATATTACTTTTTATAATTTTAAATAGATTGTGGATTTTTTTTGTGCACAATCTCAAAATAATGAATTGTGCACAAAATAAATGCACAATCTATACTTAGTACCATTTGCCTCAAACTGTTAAATAAAAAAGCACTGTGCACTTATTTAGTGCACAAAACCTATTTATGTAACTTTCACTTCCATGACATATTTTGATCATTTTTTTAAAAAGTAGTCATACTTCGATTTTGGACTCCTGTTTTATTGTATTAGGATCTTCTGGGAGAAAAATGAGCTAAAAGACCCTCTCAAGGCTTTAATTAAAAAAAGGGGATAAGTGGGTCCCACAATATTATTAAGTTAAAGAAGATAAGGTCGTTTAAATAATTGAGACAGTTGTTTGACAACTGCATTAGTTATTTCAACAACTATCAAAGTTGCCGAACAACTTTGATAGTTATTAAGACAACTTCTACAGTTGTTGGAGCGAAAATGTTAAAAATAATTAATATTTTTTGTTCCTCAACAACTTTGATAGTTGTTGAGACAACTTCTATAGTTGTTGGAACGAAAATGTTAAAAAAAAATTAATATTTTTTTGTCCCTTTTACCTAATTTTTAAAACTTGAAGGACTTTCACTTAATTAAAAAACTTGTTTGTCTCTTTTAATTCAAAGTCCCATCTTTTTGGCAGAAAAATAAGGAATAATTAATTTTGAGATTAAATTTAAAATAAATTTATTTTATATTTGGTTAGGATAAAGTTCATGAATAACTTATTCGGAGATTAGTTATTTCAAAATTGTGGCGTTATTTTTATTTTTTCTTGAGGGTAAGATAACTAATTTTGGAATAACTCGTTTTCTAACCAAACGACCCTTTTATTGTCTACTATACTAAAAATAAATATTTATTTTATCAATTTAGAAAATCAAAAAATATTTTATTACTTCGTTTTTAATTTACTTTTCTTATTAATTATAGTTATTCTTTGAAATATTAAATTTATTATATTCATAAAAGTAATATAAGAAATTTGTCATTATATTTATCGTTCTTTAGAGACTGTGTCAAGTCAATAGCAGAGAAATACAAACAAACAATGCAACAAACATTTACAAATGATTTTCTCCAATAAGAAAAAAAAATTAAAAACAAAAGTATAGTTAGGGCTCGTTTGGCCATGTCAGATGAAATCATAATTTGAAATTGTCACGATCCGAACCCGAGCCTGGCCATGACGAGCAATTTCAAGCCCACCATGGACCGAAGACAACCCCCTTAGCCTTACCTCAAGAGCACCATAAATGTAAACAACGAAAGCCAACAAAAATAACAATAAGAATGATAGATAAACCAAGTGATAATTCTAAGAATCAAAACAAACAAACAACCCAATACTTGTCCACAAAGCCTCTAAATCAAGAATACCAAGCTATGTCAGGACATGGCCCCCGACTATCAACAACAACAACAACATACCCAGTGTATTCCCACCTAGTGGGGTCTAGGTAGGGTAGAGTGTACGCATACCATACCACTACCTCAAGAGAAGTAGAGAGGCTGTTTTCGATAGACCCCCGGCTTAGGACCAATAACAGTATAACAAATACAAAAAGTAGGCGCATATAAACTAGTATGATATACAAAACAAACTAACCGTATAACAAACACAAAATATAAGTGCATAATAAACTAGTACGGGATGCAAAAAAGCTAACACCACTAGCCCCAAACTACAGCCACAACACTACGAACCAGAAACTCCAGACCCAAAGGAGCACTCCCCTATTACTACCTCCGCGCTCCCACCCCCTAACCCTCTACCCTAATCTGCGTCCTCCATACCTTCCTATCAAGGGTCATATCCTCTATAAGCTGTAATTGCTCTATATCATGCCTAATCACCTCCTTCCAATATTTCTTCGGTCTACCTCTAGTCTGCCTAAAACCATCCCTAGCTAGAGTCTCACACCTCTGCACTGGAGCATCAGGGCCCCTCCTCATCACATGCTCGAACCAATGTAGCCTCACTTCTCGCAACATAACCTCACATGGCCCCTAACTATGACAAAATAAAATTCATAATTCCGAAAATATGAAAAGAAACCTAATGAAGTGACAGGGCTTTTTGAAATATGGAAGCTCACCACTTCACAATATCTCAATCGACTTACCACACCATCTAACACTGCACAGAAGCAACAAAAAATCCCTCGAACCCTACATCATAAAATAATGCAGCATTCATGAATAGTCAGAGGGGCGAGCATTGACATGTAACTCGAGAAAAGGGATAAAGTAGTGCACTTATCAAAAACCAGTCAAAACCACATGCATAATATTTATATATACATATATAGGATGTCGGGATATGGACAAGGGCCATGAACATGAGAGTTTAAACTATTAGCTTGAACTGTGTAGCTCGCTCCGTTCTAAAGGCACCCATGGGCTATATAGGTCCAGCTCCCCCTACTGGAAGTGTCCCAGTACGTGTTAGCCTCACGCACCAAGGAAATAGAGGAAAGACTAAAGACACCAAAATGATGGCCATCTAAAATATAATATATGTACTAAGCACACAGTCATATAGACCCCCACACGGGCAAATGTGGTTTTCAGTATTGGTCCCCTCGGGACCTACACCTTCACGGTGAGCTACACAATTTCCTTTAAGCCCAAATTAAAACAGTTTGCATATAAACCCAGCCATAAACCAAGGAGTATTTATTAAGACATTTACCAACCTGGTATCGTCATACTAATATGCTTGTAAGCTTATATAATCATGCCAAACAAATTCATGTAACCATTAGACTCCTAAGTTCCATTTAAAACTTAAACCATGGCCACTAAGGTCCTTCAAAAATTATTTTATCCATTTATCCTTTAACGTAATGTAATATTTTCAAAAGATAAGTTAAATCATGTAATTATCCAAATTAAAGATCAAGATTACAAGGTGGGTTGAGGTTAATGCTATTACCAAGCCAAAAATCTATCAATTTGGTTAACTTATGTCACCCATTCCATTCAATATCATAATGCACCAATTCAGTCCTAAAAACCATCAATTAAAGTATGAATAATCCACTTAAAATAAGGAACAAGCAATTCACGTGTTAACCACCAAAAATCCTCAACGCAAGTTCAAATCCATTATTCAAAACACATGAATGTTGAGTTAATAAATGTCAAAATGTAAAGTACAAATTAGGGATGAGCAACATGCCTTTTAGATGAACCAAATTTGTGACCCCTTGAATCTAAGCCTTGAAAGTATGAATTTTAGGGAAAAAAACCTAAACTTTTCTCTCTTAAGAGTATAGAGGAGAAGAAACATTAAAAAATTGACTAAACATTGATATACAAGACTCATTGAATGATTTAAGTCATGGGGGGAGGGTTTGGGTGAGGAAATAACCAAAATACCCCTAAAGTAACGAAAAAAATTTGTGGGGATTCTTCGGTTGATGACTAGGTTGACAACCCATCAGTTTGGGGACAACTCGTCAACCTAGTCATCAGTATCTAGCTGATTTTGCCATTTACTAGTTAAGGTTGGCGACTTGGGTTGACGGCTTGTCAACTAAGTCTTCACCTAGTTGATAACTCGTCAACTTAGTCATCACATTTTGGCATACAGATGCTTTCAAGTAAAATAAGAATAACGTTCTACTCCGATATTAAATTAAGGTGAAATCAGAGACATTGGAAAGAAGATTTGAATACGTTTTATTTGGTATATAGTAGGCCACCTAACTTGTTATATTCTAGGAGTAATGGTTGTTGGAAATTGACCCAAGTAGGAATGTCCACTTAAACTCAATCGGTAGAAAAGTTCTTAACTCATCTTTGAGTTATGAGATTTTTATGATCTCAATTCATCTACAAAGATGTTTCCACTCTATAGAATTGATCATCCCACTTATATTGACATAGAATAATTGAGTTCAGATCTATACACGTAGGAAAGATGGTTCAAATTCTACCCTACAAATATGGATTGTTACATTATCTCTCCCTTTATATCATTCGTCCTCTAATGATGGGTAGGAAATTATTGAAACTCTAGAAGCAAGGAATAAAAGATGTAACTTCACATTAGGAATTCTCCCTCAATAAAACATACATAGGTATAAAAATAAAAGAGCTTTATGACATCACCAAGTAAATCGTGTAAGTACGAATCATGAGATAATGAGGCTTGACATAGACATTATCTTGGGCATAAGTTACATTAGAACATAGTCATAACAACGTAAGGTATGGAATATTCTAGGAATCATCGGCCTAATTAAGATTTGATACAAGGCATGAAATGAGATTTTTGCAGGACATAAAAACAAAAGCATTCACCACCTCAAATGATACGTCTAATAGACCTTAAATATAGCCACACTTTTCAACTATGCTTTCAGCGATGAATATCACACTTCACCATTTCAATCTTATAATTACTCCACGAAACACATAACTACAAGAGCCTAAGTCTAACTATATAATTCTTCCGTGTTGATGTCTACTCGGAGTTAAAAGGTGCTAGCATTAAGCTATGGGACCTATACTCTACACCTCTTCATGAATGCTACTCTATCTTATCACAATAATCCAACAACCCAGGTCTTAATCAAGGAGTACTAGCCACATAACATAATGGTTTATGTATCTATCAACCACAACATTTAAGTCTATCTTTACTACATCCACTTTATGAATCTCCCCACCAAAAAACCCAATAATAACAATCACTATGACAAAGATTCTTACCACATCTCTACTTACTAATTATTTCACACAACCAAAGTTCATATGCCTCTTCCCTTTTCATCTATAACCTTGGCTCGAGTGGCCACACCAAATCTTTCACATTAGAGAATATCTACTCTCTTATATAAAATATTACTATGCTTCCACATCCACTATCATCCTAACATAAGTAGGTTCATTATGGAACTAGAGCATAAGAATCAAGAATAAGAGTGTTACTTCTCAATTATGACTCTTATTTGTCGTACTACTCAAGGTGAGACCCGTGAAGTAAGATACGGTGCAATAGGCATGAAATACTTCATAGTAAACACCTTTTAGATTATAAATAGAGGGTCGTTCAGGCATAAACATAACATAGAATGAGTTCTCTAGACTAGGCATAGTGAGAAACATGAGTACATAATCACGAGTCATATAACATAAAGTCGAGATTTAAATATTCAAGGAATAAGACATGGATTTCAGCTTGAGGGTACTTCTTCTCATTCTAAGAACTGAGAATGGTAGTGAGTTTAGATAGGTAACATCACTTTGGGCTAAGACATGACATAAAATGAGTTGGTAACATATAGAGAGTATAGTTTCTTATAACTAAGCATAAAACAAGACATGAGTGTAAGGACCATGAGCATCATAACATAGAGCTTGAATACTTGGAAGCTTTATTGCTGAGAGACATTATTAATTTTAGTTCAGGGGTTGGCACATAGACATAAGTTGCATAGAGAACTCGAACCTTAGGCATAGGTACAATTTGAATACATAAGACAATAGTATAATGCCCTCTTAAACTAAAGTTGAAGGAATTTTCTAGAATAAGAATAAATTTACCATGATTCTTCCTTGAAACTCACCACCGTGTGAAAATTCAAATCTATCTTAGTTCACAATATCTCTCTTAGCTCAAATGTCACCATCCTATACTTGTAGAAATATACTCTCTTTAAATCTATAAGAAGAACACTCAGTATAATGGGGGTATCACCATACACATGAATGCCAAACTCCCCTAATAACTATAATATGAAGACACTACCATTTAGAGATACTAATCTTAACTTTTACAAGATTCCATAGGCATCACCCTACAACTCACACTCTCATAAGTATACACCTCCATACTTCTCTAACATACGACCATCCATTCTCCACTCCTTAATATACTAGCATTAAACACCTAATTAATAACCTCACAACTTAACAAAATATTTAAAACTATATCAAGGGCCCATATTTTCTATCTATATTTCCTCAATTCAGCTCTAAATAACACCATATAGTAGCTCCATAGACTTTTTCATACAAGGAATTCAAGAACATGATCTAGGTGCACATGGAACTTATACACATAAAACCTCATCTGACAGCATGCTACCAGGGGTTCAACTTATTCTTATATACCTAAAGCTCTTATCCACCTAATGACTCAACCATAATTCATCATTTTAACATTTGTCCTCATGTATAAATATCATAAGTTTGGGTCGAGTGGTCGTACCCTCCTATACACCTTTTTAAGCTTTTAAGCTAAGGATATTATTGACATTTAACATCCTAAAACCCCTAATACCCATGTCCTATAACATTAATTAGTCCCTCATTCTTTACTTTGAAAGATCAAAACACTCCTAAAACACTCTCAAATCTCTCTCAAGGTTCTTGGGTTAAGGAAATACTAGGTTTTCCTTCAAGGTGGTCAATTAAGGATCTCAAGGGTGTTTTATCTCCGTAATATTTGGTATCTAAGGCATGTTACTCCTCCTTAATTGTTAGTTTAACTAAAGACATGTTTTAATAAAAGGTTTTTATGATATTATGGTAGGTTTATGTTGGTTTTGAAATATAAATTAAGGGTTTTGGTTGCTAATGGTTGGGTAATGTTTTCCTATATTTTATTTATGGTTTTTATGTTATAATGTTGGTTTGAACATGTACTTGCATGGTAATGGTCAATTGGTTCATGATTTTAGTTTTGGAAACTATATACCCTCAATATGTATGATAAAATGCCTATGAGAATGGTTTTTCCATATAGTTTGACTTTTAATGAAAACTTTGCATTGCATAACATGGTAATAAAACCTAAATTGGTTTGATTTAATAAAATAATTTGGAAAGGCCTTGGTGGCCATGGTTTTAATTAATTGGAAATCCTATAGGGTACATGGGAATCCCCTAAGTGTTGGCTAATGACATTGCTTGCAAGCTATAGCAGTATGACGATACCACTTCATAATGCCTTAGTAATTAACTCTTGGAATTATTGGTTTGTTTATATGCAAAGAGGTGTTAATTGAGCAATAATGGCGGGGTGTAATAGCTGATCGTGAAGATGTAAGTCTGATAGAAGGATACTGTAAACTCATGTTTGCCAACATGAGGGTTGGTCATGGTGACCATATACTTGTGGGGTACACAGGAATCCCCTAAGTTATACTTATATATATGTATCATGGAGGGCGAAAGGTACACGGGAATCCCCGACTCCTACGATATCTCTGGTTCGTCCGGTTACACACACTGAGGCTCGTTCAGGAGGTAGTACTGGACCCATATAGCCCTGGGTAGTTTTAGAATGGTTAATCTACACAACCCAGGTTAAGATTTTAAATGCATGCTAAAACCGATTCCCTTTCCCGACATGGAATATATATATGTATGAATGTGATTGCACTTGGTTTTAAATGTTGGCATTATTTTATCCTTACTCTTGAGTACATGCTTGCGTTCATCTGCTAACCAATCTTTGAGTGTTGTATACCCATGGATGCAAGAACCGACTATACTACTCCTCTTTCTCTGTGATTGGATTCGGAGACCACTTCATGTCAGATTAAAGTAGTGAGCTTCCATACTCCGAAAGGCTCCATTTCATGTTATGAACTTCTCTACATACTTCGGTTATTTCTTAGACTTTATTTTTTGGCTATGGTCGGGGGCATGTCCTGACCAAATATTGTTTTATTTTCGGATAGAGTCTTTGTGAGACTACTTTAGGTTGGCAGGAGCGGTGTCGGTACTAGCGTCAGCCTTGGCATTGGCATTAGTATTAGGGATGATACCTTTTGACTATATTTGATTTATGATTGTTCTATCTTATTATGTTATATAATCAGAGGTCATCCAACATCAGGTATAGGGTGTTTATGGTTGGATATTGGGGGTGGTTTTTGGTCCGATTGGGCTTGAGGCACCCGCATGACTAGTCATTGATTCGGATCGTGTTATACTAGTATTAGATCCTTAGGTTCATGGTTAATTATAAGTCTAAAAAGTCATGTCAAGTAGAGTCTCTTGTAAGGGTGCATAACACGTCATATTCATAAGGGAGAGGCTACAAGGCATTTAGGAATTTCTCTTTCTTATGTTCTATTTTCAAGCTATGAAGTCTATGTCTTGAACTTTTCTCTAATTCCCATTTGTTCACTTTTTAGATCATGCCTCAATGATCTGAAGTTCACAAAAACTCCTCTTTCCCAACTGGTGACGATGTTGATGGGACACGATCTTCTTATCGGATCCATACCCAGTTTAGGGGTCCAGTTCTAGATTGTTTTAGAGTTCCACCAGTTCCCTCTGGTCCATCTCAAAATCCTCAGGTCGAAGTGATAAACGCTGAGTTTTGTCAATTTATCACATGTTAGAATAGTTGGTACATTTTAGTCTAAGCATGGTATTCCTGTTACTCTATCTTTTGAGGCCACAAAGGTTGGTAAGTTTATAAGGTTTAACCCTTCGACCTTTACGGGTGTTCTGGTGGAGGAGGATTCTTAAGGTTTTTTGGATGAAATAGAAAATATCTTTCGTGTTATGAAGGTCATAAATATGGAGGTCTTAGTGTTTTCTGCCTACCAGCTGAGAGATATGGAATACCAATAGTATGAGAATTAGAATAGTTAAGGGGTGATGGTGCTGAGTCATCTCTATAAGAGGATTTTTCTTATATTTTTTTAGATTTCTTCTTTCCACATAAGTTGAGGGAAGCAAAAGCGAAAGAGTTTGTTAATCTGAAGTAGGGTAAGATATCAGTCAAGGAGTCTACCTTGAAGTTTCACCAGTTATCGCGATATGCTTTGGAGTTGATTTATAGTATAAGGGCTCAGATGAGAAAGTTTGCTTTGGGATTGTCTCATGATTTGATCCTTGAAAGTAAGGTACCTTGTTAATCAAGGACATGGATATCTCTAAGTTAGTTATGTACATACAAAAAGTAGAGGATTAGAAAAAGAAGCAGGCTGAGATAGGGAAAAAAGTTATGGGTTTTTGAGCAGGGTGGTGGCCGACATCAAAGTGGCAAGGATAGTGGTAAGTGGACCAAGAAGAAGTGGTGCAATTTTGGGTCTTACTCGATGGTAGTGCTCCCTACCCAAAGCCATCGGGTGATAGGCGTTTCCATAGTAAAGACAACTTCAGGGAACAAGATGCCCAATCTCAGGCTAGTGGGGCTCTGTCAACTCTATCTTATCCTCTTTGTAAGGTTTTTAGTTATTTGCGGTAGGGTTTTTATGATAAGAGAAGGGTAGGTACTTTAACTTTGGTTAGCTAGGGAGTATGCTTAGAACTGTCCTCTTAGTAAGGTTGCCTCTAGGGTAAACAAGGTTCCAGTTATTTTATCATCAGCTCCGGCACCAAAGGGTGCACCATCTGGCTCTAACACTGGTCGCAATCGTCTTTATTCTCTTACTACCTAATAGGAGTTTGAGGCATCACCTAAAGTCATGATGGGTACATTAAAACTCTTCTCTCGTGATGTTTACTATTTACTTGATACGGGGTCCACTCTCTCTTATGTGACCTCATTTATGGCTGTGCATTTTGGTTTTGGTTCGGAATGTATTTTAGACCTTTTTTTTATTTCTACTCTGGAAGGTGACTCTGTGATTTCTAGGAGAGTCTATAGGGTGTGTTTGGTATTTGTTGATAGTAAAAAAATGTTGGTGGATTTGTTTGAATTAGATATGGTGAATTTTTATGCTATATTGGGGATGGTTAAGTTGCTCTTATTCTATGTATCTCTAGATTGTCAGACTCATAAAGTTGTCTTTAAATTCCCTAATAAGTCGATTTTTGAGTGGGAAGAGAGGGTTCCCTAATTTCTAAGGGAAGGTTTATATCATATCTTTGAGCTTAAAGATTAATCTCGAAGAGGTGCCATCTAGTCTGGGTTAAAGATTCTTACTCAAAGGGTCCTTCTTTGCATTTCGTCCCGTGGGGAATGAATTTCTTGAGGTCTTCCTTAACGATCTTCCTGGTGTTCCTTCTAATAGAGATATTGAGTTTGTGATTGATCTTTTTATGGACACTCATCCAATTTTTATTTCTCCGTATAGGATGGCTCCAGCTGAGTTGAAGGAGCTGAATGAGTAGTTAAAGGATATTTTAGATAAGGGGTTCACGTATCCTAGTGTGTCCCCGGAGGGTGCACTGGGTTATTCGTACATAAGAAGGATGGTTCCCTTTGGATGTGTATTGATTACCGGTAGTTGAATAAGGTGACGGTAAAGAATAAGTTTTCACTTCTAAGAGATGATATTTTTGATCTGTTGGAGGGTGCTAAGTTTTTCTCCAATATTGATCTTTGATTCAGGTATCATCATTTAAAAATTAGGGAGGACGATATCCCTTAGACTACTTTTCATACTCGGTATGGGCGTTATGAGTTTTTGGTTATATCTTTTGGGTTGACTAATGCCCCATCAATATTTATGGATTTGATAAATAGGGTCTTCTATCATTTTGTAAACTTGTTCGTCATTGAGTTCATACACGATATTTTGGTGTACTCTAAGAGTGATGTGGATCATGCCAATCACTCCCGTGTTGTGTTGCAGACTCTGAAAGAACAACAGTTGTATGCCAAGTTTTTGAAATGTGAATTCTGGTTGAACACTGTCACTTTTTTGGGTTATATCATTTCTAGTGAAGGGATCATGGTAGACCTAAAGAAGGTTGCAGTGGTTAAGAAGTGTCCTATACCCTCGACTCCAATCGATATTTAGAGCTTTTTGGGTTTAGTGGGTTATTATAGGAGGTTTATGGAGAGCTTTTAAAATATAGTTGCCCCATTGACTAAGTTGACTTAGAAAAAGTTTCAGTTCTTATTGTTCGATGCTTATGAGAGTAGATTTGAGAAGCTGAAGAATAAGCTAACTTTGGCTCCAGTTTTGACTTTTCCTAAAGGCACTGATAGGTTTGTGGTCTATTCTGATGCTTCTTGTGTTGGGCTTTGGTGCTTTTGATGCAACATGATAAGGTGATAGCTTATGTCTCTAGGCAGTTGAAGGTAAATAAGGGAAATAATTTGACTCATGATTTGGAATTGTTAGCTGTGGTGTTTGAATTAAAAATCTAGCATCACTATTTGTATGGGGTTCATATGGATATCTTTTCTGATCATAAGAGCCTGTAGTATGTGTTTACTCAAAAAGAGTTTAACCTCAGGCAAATGAGATGGCTTGAGCTCCTCAAGGATTACTAGATGAGTCTTCACTACCATCTAGGTAAAACTAATATGGTTATTAATACAGGTTATGCATGGGTAGTCTAGCTCACATGGAAAAGGAGAAGTGGGAGTTATAAGGATATTCACTATTTAGCTAACCTTGGAGTTCGTCTCTTCGACTCTGAGGATGGTGGTGTGTTCGTTCAAAAAGTGGCATAGTTTTTCTTTGGTGCTAAAATTAAGAAGAAACAAGTGTTAGATCCTGTGTTGATGAGGATCAAGGGTGACAATGGTGGGAATAAGGTAATGGCCTTTGAGATTCATGGTGATGGTATGTGGTAGTATCAAAAGAGATTAAGCGTTCCCAACATCGATGGTTTATGAGAGATGATTTTGGTTGAGGCACATGATTCGCACTATGTGGTTCATCCCTATTTCAAGAAAATGTATCATGACCTTAAAGAGATGTATTTGTAGAACAATATGAAGAGGTATGTGGAAAATTTTATGGCCAAGTGCATGGTGTGTCAACAAGTAAAAGTTGAGCACATGAGGCCTGACAGATTGTATCAAGAAATTGAGTTGCCAGAGTGGAAGTGAGAAGTGATTAATATGGATTTCATTATCGCTCTTCCTTAGTCTCAAAATAAGTTTACTTTGGTTTAGGTCTCGTAGATAGGTTGACAAAGTCTACTTATTTCTTGCCAGTGAGGACTAGCTTCTCAACTCATGATTATGCAAGGTTGTATCTTCATTTGATTGTAAAATTGTGTGGGTGCCTGTTTCTATCATCTCTGATAGTGGTACGCAGTTTACATCTAATTTTTGGTGGTTATTTTAGAAAAGTTTGGGGACCAAGGTGAGTCTTAGTACTACTTTTCCCCTACAGTCAGATGGGCAAGCATAAAGGTCTATTTAGACGTTAGAAGATATGCTTTATGCGTGCGTGATTGACTATGGTGGCAATTGGGTTGAGCATTTACCTCTTGTGGATTTTTTTTATAACAGTAGCTACCACTCTAGCATTGAGATGGCTTTATTTGGGGCCTTGAATGGTAGGAGGTGTAGATCTCCTATTGGGTGGTTTGAGGTTGGTGAGGTAGAGATATTTGGCCCGAATTTGGTTCACCAAGCCGTGGAGAAGGTGAAGGTGATTCAGGATAGACTTAAGGCTACCCAAATTCACCCAAATTCTTATACAGATATGGGGTAAAGAGAGTTAGAGTTTGAGATTGGGGATAGGGTGTTCTTGAAGGTATCTCTCATGAAGAAAGTGATGTGATTTAGTAAAAAGGGGATGCTCAGTCCCTCTTATGTTGGTCCTTACTTTGTCATGAGAAGGGTTGGTAATATTGTGTATGAGCTGGTGTTGCCTTCTATGTTAAGGAAATGTAAGGGTAATCTTTCTCAAATTGTGCCTATCAAGGATATTGGTAATTCAAATTCTTTGTCTTATGAGGAGATCTCGAAATTGAGATTTTGGATTGACAGGTTCGTTAGTTGTGGACCAAGGGTGCAACTTTGGTCAAGGTTCTTTGGAGGAACCACAAGGTTGAAGTCGCTACTTAGGAAGTAGAAGAGGACATTTTGTTCAAATATCCATTCCTGTTTTCTACTTTGGAAATTCATGTGGAAGGTATGTGTTCTTCATTATAATTTTGTTTTCAAACTTCGTTAAAGGAAAGATTGACTTCCTTGTATCTTTATTTTCTAACTTAGTTATAGGTTAGAGTTGAGGTGGTGGGGTGTAAATCGTACTAGTCATGCCTTGTCCCATCATTCAAGGACGAATGATCCAAGTGGGGGAGAATTAAAATACCCTGGGTTTTGATCCTTAGAGATTTCCTGAGTTTTGAACTCTCTAGACATCATACGACTTAGGCTTACTAGTCGTTTGATATGGGTATAGTTTAGGGGCCTTGGTCGTATGTTAATCAGTGTGGCTTTTGTTGGTAGGATGCCTAGAGTATTGTTCTAAGGTACTTTTTGTATGATTGTACACGATTTAGGCCATAAGCTCGTATATTGGACACTATTGGTATCTAAGTTGCTGCCTAGGGTATGAGTGGTGGGTACCACTCATTTGTTATGGGTACAGTTTGGGTGGCGTGGTCGTACCCTCCTGCGCACCTTTTTTAGCTTTTAAGATGAGGATATTTTAGATATTTCCCACCCCGAAACTCCTAAGATCCACATCCTATAATATTAATTGGTCCCTCATTCATTACTTTTAAAGATCAAAACACGTCTAAAACACAAATCTCTCTTAAGGTTCTTGGGTTAAGAAAAGGCTAGGGTTTCCTTCAAGGCAGTCAATTAAGGCTCTCAAGGGTAGTTTCTCTCCGTAATCTGTGGTATCTAAGGGATGTTACTCCTCCCTTATTGTTAGTTCAGATAAATACATGATTTAATGAATGGTTTTCCTGATATTATGGTGGGTTTATGTTGGTTTGGAAATATATGTTGGAGGTTTTGGTAGCTAATAGTTGGGTAATATTTTCCCATATTTTATTTATGGTTTTTCATGTTATATTATTGGTTTGAACATGTGATTGCATGGGAATGTCAATTGGTTCATGGTTTTGGTTTTGAAATCTATATGCCCTCAACATGTTTGATAAAATGACTATGAGAATAGATTTGTCACATAGTTTGACTTTTATTGAAAAATTTGCATTGCGTAATATGGTAATGGAACCTAAATTGGTTTGATTTAACTAGATAATTTGGAAAGGACTTGTGGGAAGGGTTTTTATTAATTGAAAATCGTATTGGGTACATGGGAATCCTCTAAGTGTTGGCTAATGACATAGCTTGCAAGATATAGTCTGTATGACGATACCACTTTTTAATGCCTTGGTAATTACTCTTGGAATTGGTGGTTCGGTTATGTGCAAAAAGGTTTTAGTTGAGAAATAATGGAAGGAAGTGATAGATGATCGTGAATATGTGAGTTTGATGGACGAACACTGAAAACTCATGTTTGCTGACATGAGGGTTGGTCATGGTGACCATATACTTGTGGGGTACATGGGAATCCCCTTAGTTAGACTTGTATATATGCATCATGGAGGTGAAGGGTACACGAGAATCCCTGGCTCCTATGATATCTTCGATTCATGTGGCTACATGTACTGGAGCCCATTTTGGGGGTAACACTGGACCCATATATCCCATGGGTGGTTTTAGCATGGTCATTCTACACAGTCCACGTTAAGATTTTAAAGGCATGCTAAACCCGGTTCCCTTTTCCGACATAGAATATATATATGTATGAATATGATTACATATGGTTACTTACTTGGTTTTAAATGTTGGCAATATTTTATCCTTACTTCTGAGTACATGCTAGCATTCACCAGCTAACCCGTCGTTGGGTGCTGTATCCCTATGCAATGCAAGAACCAGCCATACTACTCCTTCTACTTAGTGATTGGATTCGGGGACAATTTTGTGTCGAAATTGATGTGGTGAGCTTCCATACTCCGAAAGGATCAATTTCATGTTATGGACTTCTCAACATACTTTGGTTCTTAGACTTTGGTTTTTGGCTATGGTCGGGGGCATGTCCCGACCAGATGTTATTTTAATTTTGGATAGAGGCTTTGTGAGACTACTTTGGGTTGGCATGGGTGGTGTCGGTATTGGTGTCATTCTTGACATTGGTATTGGTATTGGGGTTGACACCATTTAACAATATTTGATTTATGATTGTTCCATCTTGTTATGTTATATAATCTGAATTCATCCGACATCGGGCGTAGGGTGATAATACTTGGGTATTGGGGGTGGTTTCCAGTCACGGTAGGGCTTGAGGCACCCAAGACGATTAGGATCTGGTTCAGGTCATGTCACATATGGTCACCAAGACCAATCCTCATGTCAGGAAACATGAGTTTCCAATGTCCGTCCATCATACTCACACCTTCACGGCTTGCTATCAGTACCCCTATTATTACCCGATTAAAACATTTAGCCGTGACCAAACCACCAATTTTAGGAGTTAATTATTACGCATTATAAAGTGGTATCGTCAAGCCAACCATAGCTTTCAAGAAATATCATTAGCCATATACTGGGTAAACACATATTTGCAGGCTCTTATGATAAATAAATATATCTACATGTACTCCATACAGATAGGGATGCTAGATTTTCAGCACAAACACCACATCCAATAACTCCAAGTCATGAGTCGGATAATTTTTACTATGCGTCTTCAACTGTCTAGAGGCATGATCTATAACCTTGCTATGCTACATCAATATACAACCAAGCTCCACATGGGACGCATTGCAGTAGACCATAAAACCATCAGTGCCTTCAGGTAAAGTCAAGATCAGAGCCAAAGTCAACTTATTCTTTATCTTCTCAAAACTACCCTTACAAGTGTCAAACAAAAAAAACTTCACCTTCTTCTGGGTTAACTTAGTCAATGGGAAAGCTATAGTAAAAAAAAATCTCCATAAATCTCCTGTAATAATTGACTAAACCCAAGAAGCTCCAAATAAGGTTGGAGTCATGGGTCTAGGCCACTTCTTAACCACTATAACCTTCAGCGGATCCACCATGATCCCTTCACTAGAAATGACATTACCTAGAAAAGTGACAACGTTTAACTAGAATTCACATATCAAAAATTTGGCATACAACTATTGATCCTTCTGGGTATACAATATAAGGCGGAGGTGATCGGCATGATCCATATCGCTCTTTGAGTACACCAAAATATCATCTATGAACACAATGACAAATAAATCTAGAAACTAATGAAAAACTCTATTCATCAAGTACATGAAATGTTGCCGGGGCATTAGTCAACCCAAAATACATGACTAAAAACTCAAAATTCCGATATCGGGTACGAAAGGAAGTGTTAGGGATATCTATTCAAAATAATAGCAAACATGTTGTTGGCCTTAACCCAGAAAGAGGGTGTTTAGCCACCAATTGACATAATCATCATCCAAGTATTTGAATTCATAATCAAGTCTATTAAAAAGCTAAAACAATTGCAAATAAAACCTAATTTCATATGCAACTGCCTCATCTCTAGTCACAAGATATTAAAAGATATTTTTAGTTGAACCCATGTGTTCTTTTTATAGCTTGGAAAAAAAATTCCTGCTTTCATACTTCATCGTGTCATGATAGTGCCCTCACTGCTATAAGCATCGTGACACAACATAATCACGTTGGGCCACTGGAATGAGCCACTTTGTGATCCTCCTCTCACTATAATACGATGCTATCACATTGAGCTTCTGGAAATCAATGAATTTTACCCTTCACCGCGACGTGCCAATAAGCTCCCAAACGTTCTGTTTTTGTCAGATTGTATCTTGTGCCTTTGTGGATCCACTCTAAGCCTTTTTGTTATGTTTTCATGTGATTTAAATCTTGTGCATCCTTTATGTATCATCATAATTGACTCACCAAGCCTCCTATAGTATTAAACACAATGAATTAGAGCTCACAACAACACAATATCCACTATGGTGAACCAGAACTCAACAAAGAATAATAGTTTCCTTGTCAAGACTAAATGACCAATTTGAACCCAACTCATATGCAAACATCTTTAAACCTTGTATACACATATTTAAACACTGAGATTGTAATACCCCGTGTTTCCCTTGCATAATCTAAGTCCTAAGACATGAGTATTCATATATAAAATTTTTGAAATACTTAGTATATTTCAGTTTAGCATCTGCCATTATATAGGAAATTGAATTAGATTTTCAATGATATAAAATTTGTCCAAATCCGATAACCGAATAAGAAGTTATGGCGATTTAAAGTTTTAGCTGTTAAACACCGTTATATTAGTCCCCAGCGCATCGTGGATCTAGATTAAATGACAATTGACAATTCCAGTGAAGGATCACTATCTTGGCATGCCACACTAAAGGCCAAATAGACAGTTGGCAATTTCCAGTGTCTCTCTGCAATTACCCCACATCGTGGTGAGTTTTCAGGTCGCATCTAAGGTGGTAACGCAATACCACCACATCGCGCCACCAACCACTTTCCCAGTTGGCAAATTCCAGTGGCTTGGTGTGATAGTGGCGCGTCGCACCAAGGGAAAAATTAAGAATATTTCCAGTTTTGCGATTTTAAATTACAAGGGGCCGTTTGGACTTTTCCCATGGTCCCAAATCCACCTAAACATGGGATTTAACCCTAAGAGAGCATTATTTGATCACTTTTGCATTATTCTCTCAAATTAAAACCTACCCTCTTCAAGAACAAAAACCCTAACTCTCAAATTCAAGGCCAAATCTCAAGAACTCTCCATCAATTCTTCTAAATTCATTATCATAGGTATGCAAGAACCTTCTATAATACTCTTTCTCAGTGATTGGATTCGGATACCACTTTGTGTAGGATTAAAATATTGAGTTTCCATACTCCGGAAGGTTCCATTTCATGTTATGGACTTCTCTACATACTTTGGTTATTTCTTAGACTTTATTTTTTGGCTATGGTCGGGGGCATGTACTGACCAGATGTTGTTTTAATTTTGGATAAAGGCTTTGCGAGACTACTTTAGGTTGGCATGTGCGGTGTCGGTACTGGCGTCCGCCTTGGCATTGGCATTAGTATTGGGGCTGACACCTTTTGAATGTGTTTGATTTATGATTGTTCTATCTTATTATGTTATATAGTCAGATTTCATCCAATATCAGGTTTAGGGTGTTTATGGTTGGGTATTATGGGTGTTGTCTGGTTGGATTGCACTTGAGACACCCGACACAACTAGGCATTGGTTCGGGTCGTGTTATACTGGTATCAGATCCTTAGGTTCATGGTCAATTATAAGTCTACAAAGTTGTGTCAAGTAGAGTCTCTTGTAAGGGTGTATAGCACGTCATATTCATAAGGGAGAGGCTACAAGGTATTTAGGAATTTTTCTCTTTCTTATGTTCTATTTTCAAGCTATGGAGTCTATGTATTAAACTCTTCTCTAATTCTTATTTTTTCACTTTTTAGATCATGCCTCAATGATCTGAAGTTCACAAAAACTCCTCTGTCCTAACTGGTGATGAGGTTGATGGGACACGATTTTCTTATCGGATCCATACCTAGTTTAGGGTCCAGTTCCAGATTGTTCTAGAGTTCTACCGATTCTCTCTGGTCCATCTCAAAATCCTCAGGCTGAAGTGATGAACACTGAGTTTTGTCAGTTTATTCACATGTTGGAATAGTTGGTATATTTTAGTCTAAGCATGGTATTTCTGTTACTCTATCTTCTGAGTCCACAAAGGTTGGAAAGTTCATAAGGTTTAAACCTTCGACCTTTACGGGTGTTCTGGTGGAGGAGGATTCTCAAGGTTTTTTGGATGAAATAGAAAATATCTTTCGTGTTATGCAGGTCATAAATATGGAGGTCTTAGGGTTTGTCGCCTACCAGCTGAGAGATATAGAATACCAATGGTACAAGAATTGGAACAGTTAAGGGGTGATGGTGCTGAGTCATCTCGATAGGAGGATTTTTCTAATGCTTTTTTGGATTGCTTCTTTCCGCATGAGTTGAGGGAAGCAAAAGCGAAAGAGTTTGTTAATCGGAAGCAGGGTAAGATATCAGTCAAGGAGTCTGCCTTGAAGTTTCACCAGTTTTTGCGATATGCTTTGGAGTTGATTTATAGTATGAGGGCTCAGATGAGAAAGTTTGCTTTGGGATTTTCTCATGATTTGATCCTTGAAAGTAAGGTACCTTGTTAATCAAGGACATGGATATCTCTAAGTTAGTTATGTACATACAATAAGTAGAGGATTAGAAAAAGAAGTAGGCTGATCTAGGGAAAAAAGTTTAGGGTTTTTGAGCAGGGTAGTTGCCGACATCAGAGTGGCAAGGATGGTGGTAAGTGGACCAAGAAGAAGTGGTGCAATTTTGGGTCTTACTCGATGGTAGTGCTCCCTACCCAAATCCATCGGGTGATAGGCGTTTTCATAGTAAAGATAACTTTAGGGCACATGGTGCCTAATCTCAGGCTAGTGGGGCTCAGTTAATTCTATCTTATCCTCTTTGTTGGGTTTTTTGGTCATTTGCAGTAGGGTTTTTGTGATAAGAGAAAAGATAGGTACTTCAACTTTGGTCAGCTAGGGAATATGCTTAGAAACTGTCCTCTTAGTAAGGTTGCCTCTGGGGTAAACAAGGTTCCAGTTATTTTATCATCAACTCCGGCACCAAAGGGTGTACCATCTGGCTTTGACACTGGTTAAAATTGTATTTATGCTCTCACTACCAAATAGGAGTTTGAGGCATCACCTGATGTCGTGATAGGTATATTAAAACTCTTATCTCGTGATATGTACTATTTACTTAATACAGGGTCCACTCTCTCGTATGTGACCTCATTTGTGGCTGTGCATTTGATTTTGGTTCAGAATATATTTCAGACCCTTTTTTTTATTTCTACTCTGGTAGGTAACTCTATGCTTTCTAGAAGAGTCTATAGGATATGTTTGGTATCTGTTGATAGTAAAAAAATGTTAGTGGATTTTTTTGAATTAGATATGGTGGATTTTTATGCTATATTGGGGATGGTTAAGTTGTACTCATTCTATGTATATCTAGATTGTTAGACTCATAAGGTTGTCTTTAAATTCCCTAATGAGTCAGTTCTTGAGAGGTGGGGGAGGGGTGGTTCCCTAGTTCCTAAGGGAAGGTTTATATCATATCTTAAAGCTCAAAGATTAATCTCCAAAAGGTGCCATCTAGTTCGGGTTAAAGATTCTAACTCGATGGGTCCTTCTTTGCATTCCGTCCCGGTGGTGAATGAATTTCCGAAGGTCTTCCCTGACGACCTTCCTGGTGTTCTTCCTGATAGAGATATTGAGTTTGTGATTGATCTTGTTCTAGACACTTATCTAATTTTTATTCCTTCATATTGGATGGCTCCAGCTGAGTTGAAGGAGCCGAATGAGCAGTTAAATAATATTTGAGATAAGGGGTTCACCTATCCTAGTATGTCCCCATAGGGTGGACTGGGTTATTCGTGCATAAGAAGGATGGTTTCCTTTGGATCTGTATTGATTATCGGCAGTTGAATAAGGTGACCGTAAAGAATAAGTTTCCTCTTCCAAGAGATGATATGTTTGATCAGTTGGAGGGTGCTAAGTTTTCTCCAAGATTAATCTTCGATTCAGGTATCATCAGTTAAAAATTAGGGAAGAGGATATCCCTAAGACAACTTTTCATTCTCGGTATGGGCATTATGAGTTTTTGGTTATGTGTTTTAGGTTGACTAATGCCCTATCAACATTCATGGATTTGATGAATAGGGTCTTCCATTATTTTGTGTACTTGGTTGTCATTGTGTTTATACATGATATTTTGGTGTACTCTAAGAGTGATGTGGATCATGCCGATCACTTTCGTATTGTGTTGCAGACTATTAACAAACAATAGTTGTATGCTAAGTTTTTGAAATGTGAATCTGGTTGAACACTGTCACTTCTCTGGGTCATATCATTTCTAGTGAAGGGATCATGGTAGACTCGTAGAAGGTTACAGTGGTTAAGAAGTGGCCTATACCCACTACTCCAACCGATATTCAAAGCTTCTTGGGTTTAGAGGGTTATTATAGGAGGTTTGTAAGGAGATTTTCATCTATAGCTGCCCCATTGACTAAGTTGACTTAGAAAAAGTTTTAGTTCTTGTGGTCCGATGCTTATGAGAGTAGATTCGAGAAGCTGAAGAATAAGCTAACTTTGGCTCTGGTTTTGACTTTTCTTGCAGGCACTGATAGGTTTGTGGTCTATTGTGATGCTTCTCGTGTTAGGATTTTGTGTGTTCTGATGCAGCATGGTAAGGTAATAGCTTATGCCTTTAGGTAGTTAAGGTGAATAAGGAAAATTATTCGACCCATGTTTTGGAATTGTTAGCTTTGGCATTCACATTAAAAATCTTGCATCACTATTTGTATGGGGTATATATGGATATCTTTTCTAATCATAAGAGTCTGCAATATGTGTTTGCTCAAAAAGAGGTTAACCTCAGGCAAATGAGATGGCTTGAGCTCCTCAAGGATTTTTAGACCAGTTTTCACTACCATCTAGGTAAATCTAATATGGTTATTGATACAGGTTATCCATGGGTAGTCTACCTCATATGGATAAGGAGAATTAGGAGTTAGAAGGATATTCATTATTTGTCTAACCTTAGAGTTCGCCTCTTAGACTCTGAGGATGGTGGTGTGTTCATTCAAAAAGTGGCATAGTCTTCTCTTGGTGCTAAAATTAAGAATAAACCAGTGTTAGATCCTGCGTTGATGAGGATCAAGGGTGACAATGGTGGGCAGAAGATGATGGCCTTTGAGATTCATGGTGATAGTACTTGATAGTACCAAAAGAGATTATGCGTTCCTAAAGTCGATGGTTTACAAGAGAGGATCTTAGCTGAGGCATAGGTTTTGCGCTATGTTGTTCATCCTAGTTTGGTTAAAAAAATGTATCATGACCTTAAAGAGATGTATTAGAAGAACAATATAAAGAGGCATGTGGAAAATTTTATAGCTAAGTGCATGGTGTGTTAACAAGTGAAAGTTGAGCACTTGAGGCCTATCAGATTATATCAAGAAATTGAGTATACAGAGTGGAAGTGAGAAATGATTAATATGGATTTCATTATTGCTCTTCCTCAGTCTCAAAATAATTTTAATTCGATTTCGGTCTCATGGATAGGATGACAAAGTCTGCTCAATTCTTGCCTATGAGTCGCCGGCTCATTCTTCAACAGGTACACGGTCAGAGCCCTGGCTCCTCCCACTGCTTGGGAGCTACTCGAAGGAAGGAAAAAGAAGGGGGTTGGGGGTGCTTCTATATAATCTCTAATCTGAGTCTTACCCCTATATATGTGGAACTAACTTCTTAACTGAGGATTATGCAAGGTTGTATCTTCATTAAATTATAAAGTTGCGTGGGTGCCTATTTCTATCATCTCCGATCGTAGTACGTAGTTTACATCTAATTTTTGGTGGTTATTTTAGAAAGGTTTGGGGACCAAGGTGAGTCTTAGTACTAATTTTCCCTTGCAGTCAGATGGGCAAGCAGAAAGGTCTATTTAGACATTAGAGGATATGCTTTGTGCGTGCGTGATTGACTATGGTCACAATTGGGTTGATTATTTACCTCTGTGGAGTTTTCTTATAACAATAGCTACCTCTCTAGCATTGGGATGGCTTTGTTTGGGGTCTTGTATGGTAGG
>NC_061118.1:23014023-23024355 GCF_002878395.1 Capsicum annuum
CAGCCTAGGTTAATTATTTAAATGCATGCTAAACTTGGTTTGCTTTTCCAATATAATATATATATGTATAAATGTGATTTCATTTTCATATTGACTTTGGTTTTGAATAATTGCATTACATTATCCTTATTCTCGAATACATGCTAGCGTTCACCCGCTAACCCATCTTTGAGTGTTGTATCCCCACGTAATGTAGGAATTGGGCATACTACTCCTCCTTCTTAGTGACATGGATTTAGGTAAAACAATGTGTCAGACTAAAGTTGTGAGCTTCCATACTCTGAAAGACTCCATCTCATTCTACGAATATCTTTTTATGCTTTTTTTATTTCTTGGAATTTGGTTTTGGCTATAGTCGGGGGCATGTCCCGACCAAATGTTCTTTTTTCTCGGTTAGAGGATTTGTATGACTACTACGGACATGGGTTGTATCGTTATTGGTGTCATCCTTAGCATTGGTATTGGTATTGGGACTGACACCGATTGGATGTTTGATTAGATATTTAGATGTTTATAATTGTGGATTTTATTATTGTCTTCAATTTCATTATTGTTCTATCTTGTTATATGTTTGAAATTCATCCAACATAGGGTGTTGGGAAGTTATGGTTGGGTATTGGGGGTGGTCTTAAGTCTCATTTGGACTTGAGGCATGGTTGGTGTTGAATGATAGGGTGAACATTCATCTTTAGTAGTGGTAATCACATTGATTAAATGTGATAAATGCTTATTGATGCTCAATCCTCTATGGCTGGTTTGTCATCATCAAAAAGGGGGGAAATTTTTATATCTTGTTTTGGTGATGGGTAGATAACTACAAGGGACCATGTCCCTGGATGTTCAAGGCTACAGTACAACTGAAACGCGTCTGCACAGTTTTTTCCTCTTGTGTAACAAACGGCGTAGGTGCTACTTGTACTATTTAGAAAAACTAGTCCAATTGCATTTCTACCTTAATCATCACTCAAATATAAAATAAAAATGATATTTCTCTATCAAGTAGTTTTTATAAATTCAAAAAGAGTGAGAAAAGAAAAAGGCAAAAACTCAATTTTAGCTCAAGCTCTTAGTCTTTATGTGCTGATAGTGAAAATGTTCTTGAGTTAGATATTGGTTTGTAATTGAATTACTCATACTATAAGGGTAATGCTTTTTGTTTTGAGAATTCTTAGGTAGAGTTGCCTAAGCTTGATACAGGTTAGAGTTAATTAGTGCTAAGAGAGTCTTAACAGAGTTGTCAAGCTAGGCTTGTAGTAAAGTTATTACAAAAATGAGGAACCTAGAGTTAGGTTCAACTCGAGTCTATAATTAAGAGGTTGATTATAGTGGATTTCGGAGAGCTTGAGAGGGAAAGCCATGGTTTTTCCGTCCTGGAGTAAAGGGGTTTCCATATTAAATTTCTGTACTTCTATTTTCAGCAAATTTTTACCTTCCTGGTTCATTTACTGTAATTTTCCTATGACTGACTTTGAGGGACCCAGTCCCTCACATTATGGTGCAACCCCTACAATTTCAACAGTCTACTTAAGAGTGTATCACACCCAAGGGTGCAGAATTTCAAGTTATATTTTTCTAGTTTTGATCAAGATCTTGTTGGTCATTTACCTATTAAATGACTTCCCAATAATATTAAATACAAAACACACCCTCATTGCTTAGAATTAAATGATCTCTCTTCTCCTAAAACCCTCAAGAACACGAAAGAGGAGTTTTTCACCAAAATTTTGGCTTACAAGTTTTTAATTTGAGTTTCCCTACAGAAATTTCACCTTTGTTCCCAAAACTTAAGTTTTTATCATGAATTTGAGATTTTTATAACTAGGCTTCATACCTGTTTTTCTTATTCTTGAGTTTATGATATTTTCTCATAAGTTTCACATTGTTTGGTTTGTGTTTTCATGCTTAGATAACTTTGTCTACTAAAGTGATTTAAATCATTGAATTATGGCATTTAGATAGGAAGTTTTCATAAGTTGATAAAAATTTACAATTTGAGTATTGAATTTTCATTAACAAGAAGTTCAAGTTTACTAGTTTTAGTTTCAAAAGCATTGCCTTAAAACCACAATTTCAATTCTCATATGAGATTTTAGGCAAGATATGAAGTTCACATAAGAAACCAAGAATTTGAGATAGAAACAATGACATATTATGCTTTAGAATTATCAGTTTATATGCCTATTTTAAGGAGATCGTCATAGTTATAGTACAAGCACTAATATGCTTTTCGGAGTAGTATTAGCACTAAGAGGGAAATATGGGTTTAGCATATCCTATTTCTCTAAAATTACGTGCCACGGTAGGTTATTTTAGCTTGACCAAATGGGAATGTCAGTTATATTATTAATCTTGTCTAATTGAACATGTTTAGATGATCATCATAGTTAGCCTTTATACACTAGAAAGGTATATTGGGCCATTACGATGAGAGTTTGAGGCATCATGTTGTTTTGATGAGGGCTTGAGTCATTGGACACTATATGGCTAGCATGGTTTTATGTCATTTATGATAATCTCCCATAAAAAAGAATATTTTATATACTAAGGGTAATGACTCATGGTTGTTGTTTAGATATTGTTATATGAGTTATTCTTTATGAGATTTCAACTTTTAGTCTTACTTTGATCAAGGTGAGTCCTTTTACACTTAGCATGCATGATTTGAAATTATGTTCACCTTTAGTTTTATTGTATTAACCTCCACATACTTAGTAAATTTCTAAAGTATTAACTACATATGTCCGTGTGGCTCTATTATTTCATAATGTAGGTTCTGGTGTTTATCTTTAGCAACACGATTAACCGTGGGCACCACTTCCTACATTCAGATAGTTGGTAAGTCCTCATAGTTTGAGGGCCATGTTTTTAATGGTTATAGATGTTTAATGAAGTTATTTCCATTATTCAACTTTTAGTTTGGGTCATCTAGGGTCTGTCCTAGTGGCTCTTTAGTTTTAGTTAGAGGCTTGTCAAGACTAGTCAGACTACGTGTTTCTTTTAGTTTTTCATAGATTTTAAGGTTATTAAGTTACAATGTTTTGGTTGAGATTATTAATCTATTTGAACTTAGTTATAAGTTTCATCAGTTATAAGAGTTAAGTGTTGAGTAGATATCATGGTTAGCTTGAGGCTATTCATGGTCTTAAGCATTATGTGATGCCCAGGGGATTTTTGGGGTATTACAAAATTGGTATCAGAGCCTAAGGTTTTAAAGATTCCTAGGGAGTCTGAGAAGCCTCGTTACATAGAGTCTGGATCATGGGTATGAATCATACCTAACTTATAAGAAAAAAGGCTATTAAATAGATTAGGAACCATCCTTTCTTTCATGATCTCTATCGTTCTTTAAAGTTATCTCTATCTACTATAATATGTGCATTCATGTGATAGAGAATGCCTCCTTGCCGATCTTATGCATGAAGAAATAGGGATCAACTAGTCCCACCCCCACCTGCAGACCCACTAAATAATAATATCTCTTATGCTGAGTTTTAGCCTGCTTTCCAGGTGTTAGCTTAGGTTGTGAATACAAAAATTTAGGGTAATCAACCAACAATAGTCCTACTTCACCATAATGGTAATGTAGCTGCAACCAGAGTTCGGGATTTTATAAGGATGAACCCACCTGAGTTCTTTGGGTCAAAGATCAGAATCCATAATCTTCTATTGATGAAGTGAAGAAGGTTACCTAGATTATGCATTTTACTAAAGATAAAAGTATGGAATTGTCTTTTTATCAATTTGTGGGTGTTGCTTATGACTAGGTTACTATGTAGAAGGAAGGTAAGAGTGAAATCCAGCTCTTATGAATTAGGATGTATTTTAAATGGCTTTTCTTGACAAGTTCTTTTCTAAGGAGATAAGAGAGGCTAAGGTAGAGGATTGTATGAACCATAGATAGGGCTCTATGTTGGTGAAAGAGTATTGCCTCAAGTTCACTCAGCTAGCTTAGTTTTCACCAATGTTATTGCCAGTTGCTAGAGCTTATATGAGTAAGCTTATCACTGGTGTGTTTGATTTAGTAGCCAAGGAGTGTAGGACAATCATGTTGATTAGGGATATGGATATTGGTCGTTTGATAACTCATGCTCAGCAGATTAAGGCAAAGAAATTTTAAAAAGAGAGAGGGAGAATAAGAGGGCTAGGACCAGTCAGTTTAAGTATAGTCAGTAGAGATTAGAAGGGTGAAATTATTCTTATTTTTAAGGTCACTCATTATCACCTGCACCATTCTTAGTGGGTTCCTCTACACCCGAAACTAAGCAAGAGTAACGGGGTAGAGCACTAACTTCTAAATCCCAAGGTAGTATTATTGGGGGTCTATTTATCCACCATGCAAAAAATATGGTTAAAATCATCAAGGTGAGTCTTTGGCTAGCAAAATAGGAGTGCTATGATATGGGAAGTGGACCACAAACTGAGGGATTGCCCCTTTAAAAAGACGAACAATAGGGATGTTCACAGTTAGGATTAGCCTACTGCTTCAATAGCTCAGTCAGGCTTCCCAGCTCTGTAGAAGAGCGCATCTTCTTGTATCAATGGCAATTAGTATTAAAACTAATTTTATGCTATACCATCCCACCAGGAGTAGGAGATCTCCTTAAATATAGTCACTGGTATGTTCGCGTCTTTTAGCTTGACATTTATGTGTTTTAGATCCAGGGTCAACCCTCTCTTTTGTGACCCTACTTGTTGCTATGAGTTTTGATATAAATCTCAAGATTTTTTTAAACCGTTCTTAGTTTCTACTCTAGTGGATGAGTCAGTAGTCGCTAGACAAATATACAAAAAGTTCCCTATTACGGTATTCAATTGGGTTACTTTTGCAGACTTAATAGAGCTAAAGATGCTAGATTTTGATATTATTATGTGCATGGATTGTCTCCATTCATGCTATATATTAGTCAATTATCGCAGCCGAGTAGTAAAGTTTTAGTTTCCTATGAGACAGTCCTTGAGTGGGAGGGTAGTCCAGTATCTCCAAATGGATGTTTCACCTCTTATCTTAAAGCAAGGAATTTAATATCAAAAGGATATAGATACCACTTAGTTTAGGTTAAAGATACTAAGTCTGAAACCCCAAGCATTCAGTCAGTTTGAATAGTCAATAAGCTTCTTGAAGTCTTCCTAGAGGATCTACTTAGGGTACCTCTTAATATAGAAATAGAGTTCAAAATTGATATTTTTCTAGATACCTAGCCTATCTCTATTCCTCCTTACTGTATGGCCCCGACTGAGCTTAAAGACTTAAAATAGCAACTCAAGGACCTCTTAGATAAGGGGTTCATCAAGATTAGTGTTTCTTCATAGGGCGTTCCAATCTTATTCGTGTGCCAGAAGGATTGTACTCTCTAAATATGTATAGACTATAGATAGATAAGCAAATTCACCATAAAAAATAAGTACCCCCAACCCCAAAATTGATGATTTATTCAATCAACTTCAGGGTGCCCGTTAGTTTCCAAAGATTGATATTAGGTCTGGGTGTCACTAGTTGAAGTTCAAGGAGTGTGACATCCCAAAGACTGTTTTCAGAACTTGATATTATCATTTTGAGTTTATGGTTATGTATTTTGGACTAACAAATGCTCCTACAGCCTTTATGGATTTAACGAACAGGGTCTTCAAGCAGTACTTAGACATGTTTGTTATTGTTTTCATAGATGGCATACTTATGTATTATTAGAGTAAGGAGGAACATGCAAACTATTTGAGAATAGTATTGCAAACCCTTAAGGATCATCACCTTTATGTAAATTTAGTAAGTGTGAATTTTTGTTGGAGTTTGTTACCTTTTTGGGGCATGTGATTTCAGGTGCTAGTATTCTTGTAGACCCTAAAAAATCTAATATAGTGACGCACTGGCCTAATCCTATTGCTCCATTCAATATTTAGAGCTTTATGGGTTTATCCAGTTACTATAGGAGGTTTGTTTAGGGTTTTTCCTTAATAGCTATACCACTGACTAAGTTGACACAAAATGATGTAAATTTTTATGGTCAGCTAAATATGAGAAGAGCTTCCAAGAGTTTAAGGACAGATTGACTTCATCCTCAGTGTTAGCTTTGCTAGAGGGGTTACACAGATTTATGGTGTACTATGATGCCTCCAGAGTTGGGTTAGGTTGTGTTTTGATGTAAAATGGGAATGTAATAATGTATGCCTCCAAATAGCTTAAATATCATGATAAAAATTATCCAGCCTATAGTTAGAGTTATTAGTTGTTCTATTTTCACTGAAGATTTAGAGGCGGTACTTGTATGATGTGCATATTGATATTTTCACTAATCATTAGAGTCTTCAGTATGTATTTATGCTAAAGGAGTTGAATCTTTGTCTGAGAAGTTGGTTGGAGTTGTTAAAAGATTATGAAATAAATATGATATACCATCAAGGTAAGGCGAATGTAGTAGCTGATGTGCTGAGTAGACTGTCTATAGGTAGTATGGCTCATGTGAAAAATAAAGAGCAGGAACTGGCCAAAGAAGTGCATAGACTAGCCTATTTGGGTGTATGTCTACTTGATATGAATGATGGGAGAGTGGTGGTTCAGAATAATTCAAAGTCATCCTTAGTGGTGGAAGTAAAAGATAAGCAACATAGAGATCCCTAGCAAGATATTGGATAGAGTTGAACAACTAAAGATTGAAGTCTTCTTCTAAGGGGGAGAAGATGTCCTTTGCGATCACAGCCGGTTATGTGTTTCCAATGTTGATGGGTTGAGAGAAAGAATATTAGCAGAATCCTACTATTCTAATTATTCGATTCATCTTAGTAATACTAAGATATGCCACAACCTACTAAAATTTATTAGAGCAATGGTATAAAGAGGAATATAGCATAGTTTATGGCTAAGTTTCCTAATTATCAGCAGGTAAAAATTGAGCATCAAAGGTCCAGAGGTACACTTCAGGATATTGCATTCCTACTTAGAAGTGGGAGGTCATTAATATATATTTCGTTATTGGACTTCCTTTCACCAGATATCAGCCTGATTTGATTTGTGTTATCTTGGATTGAATGACCAAATCAGCCAATTTCTTACCTTTTAAGACTTCAGATACAACAGGAGATTATGCTATGATGTATACTTCTAAGTTAGTAAGTCTCCATGGTATTCCCTTGTCTATTATTTCAGATTTAGGTACACAATTCACTTCTTAGTTTTGGTAATCATTCTAGAAGGGCCTTGGTACTTCGCAGACAGATGCTTAAGTTGAGCGTATGCTTTAAACATTGGAAGATAATGTTAAGAACCTATGTGATGGACTTTAAAGGAAATTGGGATGATCATTTACCCTTAATTAAATTTGCCTATAACTATAGTTATCGTGCCAGTATTCATATGGCTTCATTGGAAGCATTGTATTAGCTTAGATACAGGTCACCTATAGGTTGGTTCAGAGTTGGTGATACAACCTTGGTTGGGCTGGATTCCACTCTTGAAGCTATGGAGAAAGTTTAGGTAACTAGTAAGAGGTTGAAAATAGCTTAAAATCATCAGAAACCATATGCAAATATGAGTAAAAGAGAACTAATGTTTGAAGTGGGTGAATGGGTATTCTAGTAGGTATTGCCCATGAAGGGAATAATAAGATTTTGAAATAAAGGATAGCTTAGTCCCCGATATATTTGACCTTATGAAATTATAAGGTGTGTTGGAGAAGTTGCTTATGAGTTGAACTTTTGTCTAAGTCAGTCATTATCAATCTAGCTTTTCATGTGTTGATGTTGACGAAGTGTATTGGAGATTCATCCTTAGTAGTACTCGTAGAAAGTATTGGGGTGAAATATATCCTATCTTACAAAGAGATTCTAGTTCAAATCCTTGATCGATAAGTTCGAAGGTTACAGAATAAATAAGTTGCTTCAGTGAAAGTTCTTTGGTGAAATCAAATAGTTAAGGGAGCGACATGGGAAGATGAGGTAGACATGATGAGTCTACATCCTCACCTATTAACTTCTATCACAGAGTTAGGATGAGATAAGAAATTTTTCCAAGTATATTCTATTCACAAGTATCCTTACTCTTAACTCATGAAATTTTTGTCTAAGAAGTTATTTTAGTTATAAGTTAATGCTTGAGATGAAAATTTTTAGTTTTAGAGTAAAATAAGATTCATATTAGCTTAGCAAGCCTATGATAATGTTAGACCCCAAAATTTCTACGATTTTATTTGGGTATCTCTTTTGTTTTTCAAAACTTTTGGAGAGCATTTTGGGGTATTTCAAAACCCCAGTAAGGGTCCATATTAAGGGAATGCCATAGAGAAGAGGAACACCCATACGTAAAAATCAATAAAGGTCCATAATAATTGTATGTCATGATATTGGCATGCCGCGATAAGGGTATTCCATACCCTTAGAGTGGAGTGATAAGGGTATGTCACGCCCAAGGGTGCAGAAATGCCAGCTTTGTTTTTTCAGTTTAGGCTGAGGTATTTTTGGTCTTATACCTATTAAACAACTTCCCAATCATATTAATTGCAAAACCCACCCTCATAACTTAGAATTCAATGATCTATTTTCTCCCAAAACCCTCAAGAACACAAAAGAGGAGTTTTTCACAAAAATTAAGCTTGCAAGGTTCCAATTCAAGTTTCCATCAAGAAATTCACTAAGTATAGGTATGTTGGGCTTGGACAAGGATAACCTTTCATCCTTATTCCCAAAAGTCAATTTTTATCATGAATTTGAGATTTTTATCTCTAGGCTTCATAGTTATTTTTCTTATGCTTGATTTTATGATGTTTTATCATGAGATGCATATTATTTGGTATGCATTTTCATTCTTATTTATGTTTATCTACTAAAGTGATTTCAAGCATTAAGTTTTGACATCTTCATATGAAGTTTCCATGAGTTGATAAATGATTACAACTAGAGCATTGAGTATTCAGTTTATAAGAAGTTCAAGTCTACTAGTTTGAGTTTCAAAAGTATTGCATTAAAATCACAGTTTCAGTTCTTATATGAGATTTTAGACAAGCTATGAAGTTCACATAATAAAATAGAAATTTGAGATACAAATAGTGGCATATTATTTTTTAGACTTATCAGCCTATTTTAAGGTGATCTTCATAGTTACAGTATGAGAACTAATATGATTTAGGAGTAGTATCTAAGAATAAGAGAGGAATATGGATTTAGCGCATCCTATTTCCCAGAACCTAGATGCCATCGTAAGTTATTTCATCTTGTCCAAATGGGCATATCAGTTATATTATTCATCTTGTCCAATTGGATGTGTTTAGGTGATTATCACAGTTATCCCTTATACGCTAGTAAGGTATATTATGCCATTACAATAAGGGTTTGAGTCATCGTTCTTTTTTTGTGAGGGCTTGAGTCATTTGACACCATGTTGCTTGCATGGTTTATGTTGGTTATGAGAATATCCCATAGTAAATAATATTTTAGATACTAAGTGTAATGATTCACGGTTGTTGTTCAGATATTGTTGTATGAGTTATTCTTTATGTGATTTCATCTTTCAGTTTTACGTATAATCAAATTGAGTCCTTTTAAACTTAGAATGCATGATTTGAAATTATGTTTGTCTTTTCTTTTACTTAATGCATTCACCCCCACATACTCAACATATTCGAGAAGTACCGACCACATATATGTCTGGGTGGTTAGGTTGTTTTGTAATATAGATTTTGGTGTTCATCTCCAGTAGATAGTTGGTTACATTGTTTTGTACTATAGATTTTGGTTGAGATTATTAATATATTTGAACTCAGTTATAAGTTTTTTCAATTTTCACTCATGTTTTAAGTTTACATTTATGAGAGTTCAGTGCTAAGTAGATATCATGGGTTAATTTGGAGCTATTCGTAGTCTTAAGCACTATGTGACATCCAGGGGGTATCTTTGGGGCGTTACACTTGATGAACTCTTAGTAATCAAGGTCCCCTCATTGTGTCATGACGTTAAATCAGGTGTTTCTTGAGAGGCAACCCAAGGTGTCTTGTTATTTCTGCATTTGTAATTATTTTTGTTATAGTGATTGACATTAGATATACACACCTAAGGTTCCACAGGTACATTCCTAACTCTCTTGATTTATGATGGCCTAATGCATTGGGGACAATGCATGCTTATTTGATGGAGGTAGGGCTATTTGTGGGTTTTGATGTCTCTTTGAGATTTTTGTTGCCATATCTCTTTTCCTCGGAGAGTGTTGTCCAAGTAGAACCGACATATTTAGGTTTTGTTTGTATTTTATGTGTTATGCATTATTTGTGTTTAAAAGCTACATTTGTGTTCAATTGGCTAATGGATGATATATAAATATATTTATTAATCTTAAATATAGTATATATGGGT